>NW_027656128.1:75000-159949 GCF_964235325.1 Thermobia domestica | reverse complement strand
AACGGTATTCACGAGGTTATTGCATATGTTGATGATGTAAATTTACTAGGGGATGATAGGAGAACAATAGAAAGAAATGCAGAGATCTCATTAAACGCTTTCAGGGACATGGGTTTAGAACTAAATGCAGAGAAAACTAAATACATGGAAGTGCGTCGGGACCATAATACAGCAAATTATAGTTGCGATAAAATATTAAATAATACTTTTGATAAAGTGGATACTATCAAATATCTAGGATCAATATTAACAGAGAAAAATCATATTCACGGAGAAATTAAATGTCGACTAAAGGCAGGAAATTCGTTTTACTATTCGGTTCAAAATCTCTTGTTGTCGCGAATTGTGTCGAGGAATTTGAAGCTTGAAATATACAAAACTATAATCATTCCTGTTCTGTATGGCTGCGAGACATGGTCACTTACTCTGAGGGAAGAACATAGACTGAAAGTATTTGAGAGCAAGATCCTGAGACGAATATTCGGACCTAAGAGGAAGGGGAATTGCGGAAACATCGTAACGAGGAACTACATAATTTATATGGTTTACCCAACATTGTTAGGGTCGTCAAATCTAGGAGGCTTAGGTGGGCGGGTCATGTAGCTAGAATGGAAGAAAGTAGAAACGCTTTCAAAGTCTTGACTGGAAGACCAATCGGAAAACGACCATTAGGAAGACCCTGGCGCAGATGGGAGGACAATATTAAGATGGATCTCGCAGAGATTGGAATACAAAGTAGAAACTGGATGCAGTTAGCTAAGGATAGAAGTCAGTGGAGAGCTTTTGTGAATGCGGCATTGAACCTCCGGATTCCATGAGGCCATACAGTGAGTTATGCAACCAAAAGTTCCTATTATTTAGAAAATTATGATATGAAACAGCTTATTAGTTTCGAAATTTTTTGAATTTTTGAGACTGTGCAATTACTAATACTTTGTTAAGCACTCTGGTTTGTTTAAGAGCCTATGCTAATTTGAATAAGTTTGCATAGCTTATTTTAGAAAGTTAATTTAATAGATATACTTTAAACACTTATTTAAAGTGTATTATTTTGTATTTTTATTTAGATATACAAAGGTTTTAGTGTCTCCTCTGTAGCAGCTGAATTTTATTTAAGTCTGTTTATGTCGTTTATTTACGTTTAAATCCGTGATATTAAATGCGGCTGACTACTGGGGTGAATATTGGCAGACCTCTGGGTAACTGGTGGCCGACTACTGGATTTTTACAGGTAATTTTGGAAAATTATTAAAAATTAAGTTAATAATTTACTTTCGAACATAATGTTTAAACTTTATTCTTTGTACTTACGCGATGTGAATGGGATGTGATGAGAAAATCTGCATGTAATAATTTTTCGAAATTGAATTCACCCTTAAAGGGTCGACTACTGGCACATTTACCCTAGTGATAAAAATGTGTTACAAAACAATAGTTCATTTCCAAGTATTTTGAATTCAAATAGTATATTAAAAATAGTAAACTTATTGCTTTGTCTAAGGAGCTTTACTCCTTCCTTCTCTATTGGTGCATGGTCCGGGTTTAATTTCTGGCAGGAGAGCACTGAACACACTTCGGTGGTTGTGATTGCACTTTATAGGTTCAGGTCTGATAGCCTCAGTGCTGAATAGGGACTCTAAATTTGAATAAACCAATATTTTTATCCTACAGTACGGGAGTTAAAATAATTCTCCCCACTTAGGAGACTGCTTTGCTACCTGCACCCCTGCAGATGACAAACTTTCATAAAAAGAAAAAGGAACATATCGTAGAAGCCAGATTACAGTAGCAAAATAAACGAAATGCTTTTTCTTGATAAAAACACTGAAATTTCTGGAAATATGTAACATGATTAAATCCATCCTACCTACAGCGATGCGAAGAATCTCTGTCAAGTCAATAAGAAAGCTTCCACAATAAACTTAGTTTTTTTTAAAGTCAATTTCTTGGAGAAAAATCTTTCAATTAAAATGTCCCACGATTATGCCTTTTAGGCTAAGAAAGATAATGATTAAAACTAATGAATGATGGAGGAATTGGGGGATGATAATGTAGGAGGAAACAGTATTACCCCGAAAACCCACGGACACTATGTTGTCCACCACACTCTTGCTTGGTCGGGAATCGAACAGACTCCACACACCAGAGGTAAGCGCTCTTCCCTATCCCTCCGATTCCTTGGAGTAATAATGGCCAATAAATTCTAAAATTTGAAATGTAGGTTTCCTATTGCCCTATAAGCAAACCGAAATTTTATTTTCTTTGAAGAAAATACAAAATTTTAGTGGGGGCTGGGTCCTCACTGATTACACCTCAGCTATGAGAATGGCCACAACAGGCCATACATGGCAAAGGAACAATTTGACTAACCTTGTCTATACTGAACATGAGTGCACATTTTTTTCCTGAACTGTTCTGTTCAAAATATGTTCCTGGCCCTAGTCAATCGCCTACAACAAATTCTGTATGTATGCCTATATTTATATTTTTGGTGCCTCTGATGAAGTTTTACTTTCTTTCATTGTAATATTCACATCAACAGTTCATTTTCCTTTCTATCATTACAGTATAAACACATTTTATCATTAACTCTACCAAGTAAGTATTTTATTTCAATAGCATCTCACTTTCCCAATTCGACAGTGCAGACCACAAAGTTTTCGCTTATCGCTATCCTTTATAACAATACGAACAAAATAATAATAATAATAATAATAATAATAATAATAATAATAATAATAATAATAATAATAATAATAATAAAACTATGTTTATATACGCACATAATTAACTGTCTTATTTCTGTTGATTAAAAGTAAACCAAATTATTGAACCACACAAAGTCATTTTCATTAGTTTATGCTCTTACTATGGTTCCAGTATATTCTTCCTTCTCCGGTATCTTCGCTTCACTTAGAATTAGAACTCAGTCAGTCACGCCGTACGACTGAAAAACTTGTAGAGGGCGCTCAAACTTTAATACGTCACATCTCCGTAGACTTGACGACCAATCATAGGACTTGACCGTAAAAGCTCAACGAGTTAAAATAAAACTCATGCATGTAAGTTTTCTTCCAGAAAAATCTTTCTGAGTGGGAGGGTATTATCGGGTATGTTGTGGGAGGAGGGGGAAGTGATCGGAATTCTCAGACGCGTATTAGTAAAGGCCTGTAGAGCTTGAGATCCTCTCCCCCCGAAAAGTTAATGCTTTCTGCTAAGTTTATTTACACTTTTTTTTTCAATTTCAATGAATAACAAAACTATAAAGAACATCAAAAAAATATAAAAATTAAGATAAGTAGTATCTTCACATCGCTATTATACGGAATAATAATTGCTTTCAAGACCTTTTGTATAGTGTCTGAATTAGGGTGCGAAACAATTTTGGTTTCATAAACTGCGCACTAAAATTTCTGGTTTAGAAAGAAAAAAGACCCGCAATCGGTTATTATTTAACAACATTTTGTAGACATTATCAGGCTTACTTCCTACAGGTTTGATATTTTTCATTGCTTCTAGGGATGCGCACGAGACAAGATTTGAGACTGTCTCGACTCGAAAATGTGCTGTAAAAGTGATGTCTCGACTCGAAAAATATATATTTTTCTATTGGAAGAGCTGTGTCTCGACTCGAATTTTTTCAGGAAAACTCTGTCTCGACTCGACTCGAATGCATCCCTAATTGCTTCTAACTTATTCATTATATTTTTTTTTCTAAGTGGGGAAGACCTTACCAACGAGTTTTAAGTTATAGTTTTTCTATTCGACGTGCAATACATAATGGTATAATAAAACTAGGTTTATTGCTAGTTTGAAATAAAATGAAAAAAAAAAACGAAATCTTTCAATTTAAGTCCCACGATTATGCCCTGTATGGGAGGAAAGGGCAGTACCCCGAAAAAACCCACGGACATGATGTTGTCCATCACAAAATTACTTTCGCGGGGATCGAACTAAGGACCCCATGCACCAGAGTAAGCGCTCTACCAGTAAACCACCGTGCCCCCTTTTCTAATAGATATGTAATACATAATGCTATAATAAAGCTAGGTTCATTGTTATTCTGGATTTAGGCAATGTGTCCGAAACAAAATCCTAAATGCAACACTGGTGTTACTGTTTTAAAATAATGAAATTTTGAGCTATATTCTATGGATACCCAATAAAATAACACAAGATAAAAATGCTACGTCTTTTTACTGTTTTGTTTCTCCTTGCTTTTAAGAAAAGCACAAGAATATGTGTACATGTTCAATTGATTATTAAATAAATTCGTATGTAGTAAATAATAAATCTTATTATAATGCAAAAAAAACTTAAGCCAAACACATATTTACCATGATTTTAAAACTAGGCTTCTCTTAACTCACCCAGGTTTTCTCTAAATGTAAAGCAGACCAAGAAATTTTAGTGAAAGCTAGACCTAATATCGAAAGCTTTTCACAAAGTAGCGGTTTCTTACAGTAGTTCTAAGTCAGAAAACTATCTAATTTCCAACTTGAATATCTTAATACTAAGCGGTTAACTTACCAAAGAATTAAATACTTCGAAAATACTTATTAATTTTGTAATGATCATTTTGTAATAATTCTTGTAAAGGCCTTGCTCATTTAAACTAAACAGGTCTTTGTCTTTTGGATGCATACCACTTAAGAATTTAAAACTATTTCGAACATCTCCTTCAATAGAAAACATTATGCAATCATGGGGGGGCCACAGTGACTCAGTGGTAAAGCGTCTACCTCTGGTCCTTGGTTCGATCCCCGCGCAAGTAAGTTTTCTCGGGATACTTCCATTTCCTCCCACCTTCCCATTCCACCAATTCTTCCATCATCATCATTCACTTTCCTTAATCATCCGTTTCCCTTAGCCTAAAGGATATAATCGTAGGACTTTAAACTGAATTTCATGCCGTCGTCCAATGTCAATCGCCTTCCATTCGATTTCTTATTGCTGTTATTATTCGAATCGTTGAGCTGAAAGATCTTTCAACAGTAGAAGTTGACGTAGGCACAGTTAATATTTTCACACATATGTTTTTTTTTTAATCTTTCAGTTTTACGTCCCACGATTTTACCGGTTAGGTTAAAGGAGACGGTGATAATGAGAAATGAATGAAATAGTGGAATGAATAAAGTGGGAGGAAACGGGATAATAATAATAATAATAATAATAATAATAATAATAATAATAATAATAATAATAATAATAATAATGCTATTTATAAAATACTAACATTAGTGCACCACGCTAACTCCTAATAGTAAATCACGTTCATGTTCATTGCAATAACATAATGCAATAATTTAGATTTGAGTATTTACATTTATGTATCCGCAAGTTCGTTGGTCGGCTAAAAAAAAAAAAAAAAAAAAAAAAAAGAATGCAAACATGCAAACAATTAGAGCTTTTAAGATTGATTTTAACCTATAATTAGTGCTTGAACTTTTCAGGTAAACAGTATCCGCCCGATAACCATTGCGTTTGGTTTACTCGATCCTTAGACCTGATAAACCCCTTTGACCCGTGTTTCGCCTGTTTGGACCGTTTGACTCTATAGACTCGTTATGAGTTGATTTTGAGTTGATTTTAGTTTAGCGTCCCTTGCAGCAGCGAGGCTATATGAGACGTGGACCTACTGATTAACGTGGAATCCGAACCACATGAGCTCCCGCCGGGAATCGAACCCGGGTCTCCCACGCCAAAGGCGCGTACGCTAACCGCTTAGCCACGGATGAGCTCTATAGACTCGTTATGAGTTCGTACATGATAATTAGAACAATTTGTGTTAGGCAATAAAGTGAAAAAACACACTATTTTCAATCATGACAGACTAAACTTGTTTTCATAAAAACGGGGTTATCTGGCCAACTCTATTCATACTGTTCAATAGGGCAAACCCGATTTATACGGGTAAAAATACAATATCGGTCCATCGGGCAGTTCAGGATCGATTCTATTTTCCGAGCATTACCGAAAATGCACAGTAGGCCGTATAATCATATTATTATTATTATTATTATTATTATTATTATTATTATTATTATTATTATTATTATTATTATTATTATTATATTAAAAGGACATAAAATTACTTGTCGAATGACCTGTATGTATTTGATTCCTATTTTAAATGGTTATTCTTGTTTTATTTATCTGCTCATTGGTTTGCAACACTCAGAAAGAATAGTTCAAGATTTCATTATTTACCCTGGCGGCAGGGTGAGCGGCTAAGCTTTTGTAATACCGGCAACATCCAACTGGTTGACAAACTGCACGTGACCGCTAAAAACCATATGAGAGTTTTACTGCTGATAAGATAAGTTGGTTTAGCTTTGAAAACCACTATAACTAACCTGTTTTCAACTACAATAAAACCATCTACTACTAAACAGAAGAAACCAACATAAATGTGGATAAAGCTATGAATTTCACACTAATATCGGCCATTTTAGATTATTTTTACATGTCATTTACCCCCCAGTAGGAAACCCCCAGCTTGCATACAATGGTAGCTGAATTTGAAAGTCACCGTTAATGGAAATGTCACCATTGACCTCAGTGACCGCGAAAACTATGGATTTGACACTAATATAGGTCATTTTCGATTATTTTTACACATCCCGGTAACCTTTTTATTATGGATCCGATTCCTTAGCTAATAAGGGCTAAATTTGAAAGTAAACGCAATGTTGAGTTTTACCATTGAGCTCAGCGACCCCGAAAAATATGGACTACACACTAATATCATAGTCCAGGAGCATATGTCAATATTTCCTAGTACGTGGGATTTTGAATTAAGGGATGTTGCGGGTAGGTGGAATATCTTTATTAGGAGGTACCTAGTCATGTGGTACCAGGTGGCAAGCCAAAAACCGTGGCAGGGGATCGGGAGGGTGGAAACAAAATGGCCGCCAGTGACAGTTGTCTCTCTGGCTTTAAGGTCTTATAATTTCTACAACTTTTATATTAAAACCTTGAAACTTGTGCAAATATGTAAATAACACATCAAACATTCCATTTTAGAACAATTTGGTGCAATAGCGACGCCATATTTTAAATATGGCGCCCTTAAATCCGAAAATTCGGTATTATTTATTTATTTTCTTTATATTCAAACGGAAATAACTCGTAAACTGCCACAGATAGGCGAAATCACCTTGAAACAAATGTTGTGGGGCCGTGTAAGGGCTTTCCAACGAAGTATATGCCATTTCTGTATCTTTAAAACTAACGGAGCTAGACATGTTTATGTTACAGTATGTGTATACCTTATAGCTTTTAATATAGGGCTAGTAAAATTAGGCGAAACCTGCATTTGTAAGTTCGTGAGTTTTGTGTGAAGGATCTTTACGGGTTGAGAGAATGCCTTCACTAGAAGGTACCTAATCATGTGGTACCAGGTGGCAAGCCGAAAACCGTGGCAGGGGACTGGAAGGGGGAAACAATATATCCTCTGGTGAAATTCGTCTGTCTGGTTGTAGAGTGCTATAACTTCTACAAATTATATATTAAAATTTTCGTGATTGTGCAAAAATGTAAATAATACATTGTAAATTTTATTTTAGAACAATTTGGTGCCATAGCGAATCCATATTTTAAATATGGCGTGCTTCAGTATCAAAATTAGATTATTATTATTATTTATCAATTTCTTTATATTTAAAGGTAAACAACTTGTAAACCGCCACAGGTAACCGGAATCGGCATGAAATAAACTTGTAGGCCAGATCGGTGGCTTTAAAATGAGAGATTGATGTCGTATCTTTAAAACTAACACAAAATGACTAGTTAATGTAATGGTAGGTGTCAGACTTTGTGGGTTTTAATAGAACACAACACAACACAAACATAAACTAAAAGAAATGCAACATAATTAACCTTGGCTTTACGTACCTATATCTAATATCTTTAATATGATGCTCTGTGATACAATTAGTTTAGAAATATATCCTGTTATTACACAGTTTTGGATGTAAAAGAGTTACACCTACAAAAAATATATTTTCTTGTGAGAATGTTTATGTAACTAATAAGTATATACTATTATTTATAATATAGATTGATTTACTTCATTTAAATTAACCTTGGGGTTTGATTTACTTCATTTATCTATTATTTAGAGAACCACTTTCTATCTGACCGAATCGGTACTATAAAAAACACTCCTTACATCATATTTTTAATGTTTCTCCCGTACGATGTCACACTTATGGTTTCTCACCTAAGCATTCCTTACACTATACTTCTAAGGTTTCTCTCTTATGATGTCTCACCGATAGTTTTTCACCTGAGCATTCCTTATATACTATATCTAAGGTTTCTCCCTTACGATGTAACACGTATGGTTTCTCACTAGTCATCGAGAGTCTCATCACTATCATCTGAATCTTCCCATCGTAAGTCATGGTTTACACACTGATCTTCATCTCCTTCACAAAGAGATAGTTCCGTACATCGCGTGGTCCGAGATCGACATTTGCATGCCAAAGAACATTTACTTATTGTGCAACCGCAGCGAATCAACTTCAATACAGTCTCTGGAGCGCAAGGTAGTGTGCACATCACAGGAACAATATTATTTTCGTCACTGGTTTCTTCTTTCCATCCACAATCTAGTGGGCTTGGCAGATTTGAATGTGATTTTCCGGTACTTTTCCACACTAGTACTTTGAAGTTCAACCTTTTAATGAAAGGTGTAAGAGCCGCTCTGGTTGGAGGAAGACCTGAGCCTTGAATGTCCCTTTTCGCCACCATCGTAGTTTCCCAATATCTTGATTTTTTTCAGCACATAAACATTGCAAATGAACTTCTTAATTAGCCTTTCAATATCGGCATTAAACTTACTAGAACCAAGGTTTCCAAGAGAGGCAAGCATGTCAACTCCAGTGTTTTAAAATGCTTTCCAAAACATATTCTTTGACTTCCTCGAAAATGCCCCAGTAATATCACACCCTGAAATAGCATGGAATCCAAGTAAGGCTTCTACTCTAGAAGATTCAAGAGAGGTACGGATAGTATGAATATCTATCATTCTCTTATTAACTCCAACTCCAGTGACAAACTTCGTATTGGCAGGTAAGTGTCTAGACTACCACACACAAAGAACAAGTATATCAGTATCTTGGGACATTATGTGGATGGTCTGTGCCCCTTGAGACGCTGCATAAAGACTGCGAAGTATTATTTTTTGTATATGCTTTTATTATTTTCGTGACTTTTCTTTACTAATTCGTTATTCGAAAGCTGCAAACCTAGTATGATGTTATTAATTTTCTGTTCAATCTCTGCTTTACTTTCCACATGCATTTCGAAAAACATATCAGAGAAAAATTTGAAAAGAACCGTTCTCAATGTTATATGAGCATCCACAGCCCTCCTCACATATTTGCCAGCACTAATTTTAGAAAGTACGTTCTCATCGTAAAGTTCATTCAAAAATGTCTCAAGTCCAGTTCCATCCACAAAAGAACCGATACTTCGTAGCATAACCATTAGTATATGAAGCTCGCCGGGTCGTAAGATCCATTTCTTTGATTCTTCTTTCTTCGCCATCGATAGTTTCACAGTAGATCTGTACAAACCAACATCAAATGTAACAATTGTCTTGAATTTGGACCCATAACTGACCTTGAAACATCTTCAAGTCTTTTCATAAACGTAAGCTGAGTTGGAGCATTGGTCGGACTGCTATCAGTCAAAGGTAGTCGACAAACTCTCGTTTTGGGCATGGTCTGGTTAGGAATCGAATTCTAAGGAGATTGAGAGTTTGTTGTAGTTCTTCCAGAAGATTTCTTATACTGTTCTTCTGAATCTTCAAAATCATCATCAACGTGCATTCGGAGAAATTGCAAACTTGCCATCATCCAGACTATGTCATCTCGTTCGTATCTTTGAATTAACTCATAACTTTCTTCTGGAGACTTTGTTGAACTTAACAGAGAGGGATTTGACGGTCTTAATGATCCTGAGATGACGCAAAGTAGCATTTTAGACATTGATTCGGGTATCTTATCGAGTGATCCAGTCGTAGGTTTTCCTGACAAACTGAATGAGAAGATATATCTTCCTCCTATTTCTCTTGATAAATAACCATAACAATACCATGTAGAGCCCTTTACTATATGGCAAGAATTCTTGGAAGTCAATATTATCTGCCGCGCAATACACAAACCTTCCTGGAACAAGTTCTGATGGTATATAATGCCCACCTGAGGAATCCATACTCTTGATACTTTCATTTGCTATTTGAGTCTCGATACGAAGAATTTTGTTATATTCGATAGACAGACCTGCGTGATGTAAAAACTATACAATAAATATACTTCGTGTTGCTGAGTGCATAGTGAGCCCAACTGCCACTTGAAATGGTAGATCATGAGTGTGGCGTAAAGTGCCTTTAGAGCTTTTGTATATACTGCTTGACGAGGAGACAATATTTCGTACATGAACGTCTGTGATAGTCTTTGACTTCTTTCATTGATTGCAAAATCTGCGTTTTCACATCCGATTTTATTCTCTCCTTTGAAACACCATTTGAAAAAATGAGAGATCTCTGGAATAGATTTCTTTACATCACTTTCACCCACAGTCCCAGTAAACGACCACTTTTCACTTTGGAAAGCATATTTTCTCAAAACGTCTGCTGCTTTAAAAAGAATCTTCGTATTTCTTCCAACATCATCAGAGTGCTGCTCAGCGTTAGCTAGACCAATATCGTTTGTAATATTTAAAGAAATTCTTTGAGGCTCTTCTTTCTCTTTGGATGGGAAAACACAACACCAACATTTTCCAATTCTTCCTCTATCAAGGCTTTCAACTGTTTTCTAGTCAGAAGTTTATCGTCACTCAAATTATTGCTTTTAGCAATTCAATTATAAAGTTCCCCTACCTCACCCATTGACGTAACACGACTTTCATGAAGGAATTTGCTTAGTGAATAAATAAATTCTGTTTTGGTAGCCTCTTCACTCACAAAGCTAAGACCAGAATCCTTCTTGCCTTCGCTTTTTCGCAACACGTTAACAACATGAGTATTTCAGCAAGACTAGTGATAGGATGTATCCTGTGCATGAGCATCTTCCGGATCAATGCAGTTACTTAATCGTATTTTGAACACTTCATTCTTTGACAAACTTACTGCTTCTTTCAAACGACTACCGGATCGATCGTAGGCGATGACATACAGCGGGTTTCTTCGTTTTCCTTCTTCGTCACAAAAGAAACATTTTGTTTTCTCGTAAGTTGGTGTTTGTGATCTTGTAATATATGAGTTTGAAGCCTCTGAGTCTTCATAATGTGTAGTGGGGATTTCCTGTTGCTCTTTTTCAAACGATCTTCTAGATCTTTCCATCATATTCTTGTGTGTGCAGTACTTATAGTAATCAGCATGCCATGATGCATTTTCATTTCTTAGATCTTCAGTCGTTACTTCACCCAAACGTCTATTCAGTTCAATGTATCCTTTGTCCATCCATTCTGCTCTCAATTTTATACATTGTAGCGCTTTTTCATAATTGGAGGGTTTCACCAGTGGTTTCTTTGTTTCCTCTTGACAAAAAATACACATGGAATAGTTTGTACTTAATTTTATTTTCTTCGTCGGAGGAGGTAGCTTCACTTGCAGATGACTTTTGATATTTTTCTCATGCTCTTCCATTTTCTTATTTCATTCTACTATACTGTTCATGCCTGCAACAAAGAAAAAATCTTTCAATGCCAAAGAAGTAATACTGAAAATAAAAACTATTATAAAACTTCACAGAAAGAGAGAGAGAGAGCGGCGGCCATATTGTTTCCCCCTTCCAGTCCCCTGCCACGGTTTTCGGCTTGCCACCTGGTACCACATGATTAGGTACCTTCTAGTGAAGGCATTCCCTCAACCCGTAAAGATCCTTCACACAAAACTCACGAACTTACAAATGCAGGTTTCGCCTAATTTTACTAGCCCTATATTAAAAGCTATAAGGTATACACATACTGTAACATAAACATGTCTAGCTCCGTTAGTTTTAAAGATACAGAAATGGCATATACTTCGTTGGAAAGCCCTTACACGGCCCCACAATATTTGTTTCATGGTAATTTCGCCTATCTGTGGCAGTTTACAAGTTATTTCCGTTTGAATATAAAGAAAATAAATAAATAATACCGAATTTTCGGATTTAAGGGCGCCATATTTAAAATATGGCGTCGCTATTGCACCAAATTGTTCTAAAATGGAATGTTTGATGTGTTATTTACATATTTGCACAAGTTTCAAGGTTTTAATATAAAAGTTGCAGAAATTATAAGACTTTAAAGCCAGAGAGACAACTGTCACTGGCGGCCATTTTGTTTCTCCCCTCCCGGTCCCCTGCCACGGTTTTCGGCTTGCCACCTGGTACCACATGATTAGATACCTCCTAATAAAGATATTCCACCTACCCGCAACATCCCTTCATTCAAAATCCCACGGACTTACAAATGCGCCTGGACTATCAGTCATTTTTGATTATTTTTACATGTCTTGGTTCCCCCCTCCCGCAGATGCCCCGGCCCTTATACAATGGTAGCTGAATTTGAAAGTCATCGCTAATAGAAGTGTCACTATCGATCTTAGCGACCGCGAAAACTATGAATTTGAAACTATTATCGGTGATTTTGGATTATTTTTACATGCTCGGTATCCCCCGGTGACCCCCGAAGCGGATACAGTGGTAGCTGAATTTGAAAGTCATCGCTAATGGAAGTGTCACTATTGATCTCAGCGACCGCGAAAACTATGGATTTCACATTAATATCGGTCATTTTGAATTATTTTTACATGCTCGGTATCCCCTTCCCCAGGCCCGCAGCCAAATGGTTTGAATTTGGAAGTTAATGCGATCGGAGTCTCATCATTCCTCATAAACCGCGAAAACTATGAATTTGACACAAATATCTGTCATTTTCTACTACTTTTACATGTCACGGTAAACGAACCCCTGAGACCCCTGGTTCGAATTTTGAAAAAAGCGCTTCCTCTTGGTCTGGGGCCTGGATCAAGGTACTGGTGACGAAAGTTTGGTAACTCTCGGCCCATTCGTCTGGTCCCCGGGCCGCACATAGGCAGACAGACAAACACAAACACAAGCAAACAAATTCTTTATTTTATTTATGTTAGATACTAGAGGAACTGGTTAAGAATGTATGATCATAATAGAAATTTTGTAATCATTACCATTATGCATCATATTACAAATCTGAGCTAAGCTAGTCAGAAGAAATGTGCATGCGTCAACGAAGTGAACATCAATTTTGACAATACATAATTATTTTCACATAAAAATAATATATCTGAATAATTTTCTTTATGCCGACATATCGTCCCTTTCCGGCATTAACGCAGTAAGCGACATTTTTTTCGAAATCGACTTTTTTATATTTTGTTGGCTCAGAATTTTAAGGCGCATCGAATGGTCTAATCGCCATGTTTCTATCTTTAACCGTTATCGAGATAGCTATGTCGCTCACACGGGTGTAATTAGACTTACTGGAGGCAAAAATGTTGTATGTAACACTCAGTCGTTTGTATTTACTGTATAAATGTTTCTGATGAAACAAAGAAACTGACTTGTAGTCTAGATTGTTTCAAACACCAAATTATTTTCGTACTTGGAACAAATAAATGTGGTATGGACATGATTATTACAATATTTCACGGCAAAAGTGTAGTAAGCGCCAGCTTGTAGTTGGTTCTGAGTCGCTTGAAACAATTTTGATATAATGATATCAATGATTTCCAGTATTTGTTGCAGTTCTCTTTACCTGCTAAGAACAAATACTTTTCCTTGCAGCAATTTTGCTATCTTAAAAATATACGTAAGAGGCTCTCAGCCTCACTTCTGAAGTAAACGGTAATATTGTTATAGCTACTTACTGCTGTTTTACTTGCAATCAGCCGCGTAACATTTCGAATATAGGAGGGGGCAAGTCTTTTTGTTGCGCCCCTCTCTCAACAGCGCCCCCCCCCCATCACAGCCCATAATTTCCACTAATCCTTACAGTATTACTGTTATGTAGTTTTTTTTTTCGCGTGTGTGGGAAAATAATTGTAATTTACGAAAAAAATTAAAATATTAGACTTACTTGAAGTAAAGACAGCTTCTTCACCCACCAATTCAACACAAGAGTCGTACATTAGTAAAACTAGTAGACCTCATTTGATTTGCGTTGGGATACGTATGAAGTATAGTTTACTATTAACTAATCACTAAATAGTAATTAACTAATTACTCACTCTCCAGAACTCATAGGCTGAAGACATATTACAACGACAAAGTTTTTTTCTAAAGTGATCAACAGATTCTTACAATACACCTACACGCACACTTTTCTTATTTTACTTTCACACCACATTAATCTTCAAATGTTTCAGTACATAGATTGAACTGCACTTTGTATTGATATACCGGACTAGAGATGCAAAATAGCCGGCTTTATTTTCATTAAAAAAAAAAAAAAAAAACGGCTTTAGGAACGAAAACGGAAATTTTCGCTCTTTTGACACAACTAGGATCTCATAAGTCCCACGTTGGTTGCCTAACCATATCAAGTTCTTGAAATTTATACATCTTGAAATGTGTTGTTTGGGTTGCTTAAAGTCAAACTGGCAGACGAGAAAAAAGTATCACCGCCGTTCCAGAAACACTATTGTTTCAGATACTCTTCAATACCTAATATTAGAACCGAAAAGGGTTCATAATTTTGTTCATATTTCAGAAGAAAATGTTTCACTAATAGCAGCAGCACAATATGATTTAGTTTAAGGAACTGGAGCAACAAAGCTTAGTGCGGTGGCTCTTACCTTTTCTTTTTCTTCAGAATACATTTTTTTTTGTTTTAAGTTAGACCTTAATGGGAAAAGAAAGCTGGAACACACTGTTGTTTCTTCGCTAAATATGAAATATTAAAAGAAAAAAATCCCAAGCCAAAAAAGCATGGAAAAGGTATTCGTTTTAAAAAAACAGTTTTTTTCGAGACTAGAAAACCCTATACATGAACCCTTTTGAGATTTCCACTTTTTAAGGTAAATTTTAGACTTTCAGTCAAGCAGCTATTGCGTCGAGACTATTTATCGTAGAATCATGGTTCATATCCCGTTTTATTCGGAATGAAACAGTGTTTTCCTAATTTGTAAATTTCCCTAATATGTACCTAAGGCAATAAAATTCCTGTCCAAATTGGGAAAAAAGGATTTTAAAAAGTCCCCATTTCCTGCGAATTTCTTCCCTCCGGTACACATCATAGGCATGCAAATGTTACCAAAAAAAAAAAAACTTTGCTTCATTCCAAACAAAACTAGGTATAAACCATAATACTGGGTAAATAGTCTTGGTACTAAAATTCATTTACTATTTTTTCCTAATATCTACTATTGTTATTTAACAAGCTCTAGTGTCAAGACTCTTTATCGTAGGACCATAGTTCGTAACTCTTTGTATTTGTAATAAAGGAATGTTTCCAACTGTACCATTCAAATTTCCCCATTATGTACCAGAAGTGAAAAAATCCCGCTCAAATTGGAAAAAAGAGATTTTTGTCAGGAAAAAATAACCTTTTTGAGAATTTCTTCCCCCAGATACATGCTAGCGCCACGGCAGTGGTACAGTTCGAAACGTTATTTCATTACAAACAAAATGAGGTACGAACCATGATCCTACAATGAACACTCCTGACGCTAGAGCTTATTGAATAACAATACATTAGTAACTATTACCCAAAAATGGGGAGGGAAATTTAGTAAATCAGCTCTAGCACCAAGACTATTTATTGTAGGATTATGGTTTGTACCTTTTTGTTTGTAATGAACCAGCGTTTTAAATAGTATCACTTGCATGTACGTATCATGTACCTGAGGGGAGAAATCTCCGTCCAAAATGTATAAAGAAAAGAGGGAAATTCAAATTTTCAAAAATTAACTTTCTCGGAATCTTATTTCCTTAGGTACCTGGCAGCGCAATGGTAGTGGTACCGTTGGAAACGTTGCATCATTACGAACAAAATGAGGTGCAGACTATGATCCTACGACAAATAGGGATCGACTATACAATCAGGGGCGACAAAAAAGAATAATTAATATATCCACAGCACCCTTGGCGCAATATTACATCCTTTTTTGTTCCATCGAAGACGCCCGTAACAATCAGGGGCGACAAAAGGAATCATTAATATATCTACAGCACCCTTGGCACAATATTACATCCTTTTTTGTTCTATCGAAGACGCCCCTATACAATCAGGGGCGACAAAAGGAATCATTAATATATCTACAGCACCCTTGGTACAATATTACATCCTTGTTTGTTCTGTCGAAGGCGTCCCTATAAATCAGGGACAACAAAATGAATAATTAATGTATCTACAGCGCCCTTGGTGCAATATTACATCCTTGTTTGTTTTGTCGAAGGCGCCCCTATACAATCAGGAGCTGCAAAATGAATAATTAATATATCTACAGCGCCCTTGGTACAATATTACATCCTTGCTTGTTCTATCGACGGCTCCTCTATACAATCAGGGGTGCCAAAGGAATAATAATTATATATATCTACTTCGCCCTTGGTGCAATATTACATCCTTGTTTGTTCTATCGAAGGCGTCCCTATACAATCAGGGGCGACAAAAGGAATAATTAATATATCTACAGCGCCCTTGGTGCAACATTACATCCTTGTTTGTTCTATCGAAGGCGCCCCTATACAATCAGGGGCGACAAAAGGAATCATTAATATATCCACAGCACCCTTGGTGCAATATTACATCCTTGTTTGTTCTATCGAAGGCGCCCCTATACAATCAGGGGTACCAAAGGAATAATTAATATATTTACAGCGCCCTTGGTGCAACATTACATCCTTGTTTGTCCTATCGAAGGCGCCCGTAACAATCAGGGGCGACAAAAGGAATCATTAATATATCTACAGCACCCTTGGTGCAACATTACATCCTTGTTTGTTCTATCGAAGGCGCCCCTATACAATCAGGGGCGACAAAAGGAATCATTAATATATCCACAGCGCCCTTGGTGCAATATTTCATCCTTGTTTGTTCTATCGAAGGCGCCCCTATACAATCAGGGGTGCCAAAGGAATAATTAATATATTTACAGCGCCCTTGGTGCAACATTACATCCTTGTTTGTTTTATCGAAGGCGCCCGTAACAATCAGGGGCGACAAAAGGAATCATTAATATATCTACAGCACCCTTGGCACAATATTACATCCTTTTTTGTTCTATCGAAGGCGCCCCTATACAATCAGGGGCGACAAAAGGAATCATTAATATATCCACAGCGCCCTTGGTGCAATATTACATCCTTGTTTGTTCTATCGAAGGCGCCCCTATACAATCAGGGGCGACAAAAGGAATCATTAATATATCTACAGCGCCCTTGGTGCAACATTACATCCTTGTTTGTTCTGTCGAAGGGGTCCCTATACAATCAGGGACGACAAAATGAATAATTAATGTATCTACAGCGCCCTTGGTGCAATATTACATCCTTGTTTGTTTTGTCGAAGGCGCCCCTATACAATCAGGAGCTGCAAAATGAATAATTAATATATCTATATCGCCCTTGGTGCAATATCGCAATATTACATCCTTGTTTGTTCTGTTGAAGGCGCCCCAATACAATCAAGGGCGACAAAAGGAATCATTAATATATCCACAGCGCCCTTGGTGCAACATTACATTCTTGTTTGTACTATCGAAGGGGCCCCTATACAATCAGGGGCGACAAAAGGAATCATTAATATATCTACAGCGCCCTTGGTGCAACATTACATCCTTGTTTGTTCTATCGAAGGCGCCCCTATACAATCAGGGGGCGACAAAAGGAATCATTAATATATCCACAGCGCCCTTGGTGCATCATTACATTCTTGTTTGTTCTATCGAAGGCGCCCCTATACAATCAGGGGCGACAAAAGGAATCATTAATATATCTACAGCGCCCTTGGTGCAACATTACATCCTTGTTTGTTCTGTCGAAGGCGTCCCTATACAATCAGGGACGACAAAATGAATAATTAATGTATCTACAGCGCCCTTGGTGCAATATTACATCCTTGTTTGTTTTGTCGAAGGCGCCCCTATACAATCAGGGGCGACAAAATGAATAATTAATGTATCTACAGCGCCCTTGGTGCAATATTACATCCTTGTTTGTTTTGTTGAAGGCGCCCCTATACAATCAGGGGCTGCAAAATGAATAATGAATATATCTATATCGCCCTTGGTGCAATATCGCAATATTACTTCCTTGTTTGTTCTGTTGAAGGCGCCCCTATACAATCAGGGGCGGCAAAAGGAATAATTAATATATTTACAAAGCTCCATCATTGGAACATTATTTTCTTTTTTATTCTATCGAAGCATTATGTCGCCCGTACATAATGAAAGGTGATGAGAAAATGTTTATATCACTGCTTGATTGTCATATAGGTAATTTTTATTTCTTTATTTTATTGTATCAAAGATGCCCTAGACAATCAACACAAAAGGAACAGAAAAAATATCAATTAGTTATAATAATACAAAGCACTGCACTCTATATTTTGTCGAAGATTTGGCAGTGCATACAAAACACTGCTTTTGTACATAGACTTTTCATTTTTCAATCGGCTTTAAAAAAAAAGGCAAAGTAATCATTAGGCGCCTTCGGCGCCCCCAATAACTTCTACCAGAACTTTGGGGGGTGGCAATGTCCCCTTGCCCCTCCGTCTTGTTACGCCACTGCTTGCAATAACAGTGTGTAACGTTGTATAACATTTTAAGGTTTCATATTTCGGTGCAGAAGTATGGGTTAAGTAGAATATGGCGGTGTTCTCTTGGACTTGGAAATATGGGTTGCAATATCTTGCGTCATGAAAAGTGCAATCGAGTAAGAAACACCTGTGCGTCGCTTCCCAGACCCAGACAATAAACAGCACCGCCACCGTCGTATTGAATTACCCTGCTGCGACCCAGAGACGTATACTCATGCTGTTTCCAGCAATCTCATTGACATGGTTCAGTGAAAAGCGGGACTTACCACTGTAGATAATCTTCTTTCATTGATCCATAGTCCAATGATCCCTTTGCTTTTGTCCGTGTCAGTCTTATGTTATTTCTGTGTTGTTGTAAAGTGTTGGTCTACGGCTATGATACCCTAATGGATGTAAGGTATGTCACATGGTCATGGTTGAAATTTGTTGTAGGATTCATTGGCCCACATTGTACTGGTGCGTCAATTCCTCCATTGTCATACGCCTGTGGTGAGATACGATAGTGCTATTCGTTGTTCATTTTGTGCCCACCGCACGTACCTGATCCAAGTGTGATCGCTTGGCGGATGACTGACCGTCATGAGCACTGCTGGTAAAACCTTGACACTGTAGCGCTTGAACATCCCACAAATGCGACTGTCTCAGGTGTACTGGCAGCAGTTATTTGTGCCCCAACAGTTTGCGCTAGTCAAAATTTACTGACATAATTTTGCTTGCCCATAACGGGCATCAGCTGCGTGCTATTATGTTCGGTAGCCGTGCGCGTCTTCTATGTTACCTGCTCATGACGTGGAAGTTATGTGTTATCGATATTTGATGGCGGTTATTCCTATTGTAATGATCGTTCTGTGCATATAAAATCTAGTTGTTAAGAAAGATTTCTTTTAGTAACTAATTAGCAATGTAAATTAGTTGTTGCCTTTAGGAAACTAAGACCGGAGAAGAATGGAGGGCAAGGATGTGGAAAGCAAGCGGCTCTGGCCTTACAGAAGGTGCCGTCCCGACATTCGCCTGTTAAGACTGATGAATATCAGGGAAATCCTCAGTTTGGATGACCAGCTAGAACAAGGTTCGTGCTCACCTATCAAATGCTATTTGACAGGCAGACAGACAAGTTGTCCCTACCCCACCGGCCAGGTAACAAATTGTCAATGTTAATTATATAAAAATGAAACCGTGATAAAAATAGCAGAGTAATAATCTCCTAAAGCTTCGACTTACACTACCATGTGTCTATTACTTATAGCTGAACTTTCAAGTCAATGGAAATCAAAACTATCTAATTTATTTAGTGGATGTTATTTCAGCCAACTTCAAAAGTCAGCTTTATTTAGTAGGCAGGAGATACTATTAATCAAAGCTATTAAAACTATTACTTTGCACTCCACTTATAAAAAAATATTACTTTTATCACATTTTAGGTCGGTTATTATTTTTTTTATTATTTTCTGCTTTCAGTTTTCCCGTGAGAGGAAGATTTTAAATTTAACCAAACAGCAAGTTGAAGAACAAATCATGAAGCCGAGGGTACCAAACGAGACATACTCTAATATAGTTAACTGTTCGAAGAGTGAGATCATGAAAATTGGGGCCTTACAGCAGTGGAAGAGGCCCTAGACCAGGATGAGAAGAAGGCTGAAGGGAAACCCAAACAAGCATCAGAAGTGAGTAGCAGTGGAAGATATCCTAAACCCAAATGAGAACAAGGCTGAAGAAGGGAAGGAAAAATCCAAACAAGCATCAGGAGAAAGTAGCAGTGGGAGATACTAAAGTTGGATGATAAGAAGGTTGAAGAAGGGAAGAAATACCCAAACCAGCTTCAGAAGAGAGTAGCAGTGGAAGATATCCTAAACCCGGATGAGGAGAAGAATGAAGAAGGGAAGAAAAACCAAACAAGCATCAGAATTGAGTAGCAGTAGAAGATGCCCTAAACCCGTATGAGAAGAAGGGTGAAGAAGAGAAGAAAACCCAAACTAGCTTCAAAAGAGAGCAGCAGTAGAAAATACCCTAAACCCGGATAAAAAGAAGGGAGAAAGAGGGAAGAAAAAACAAACAAGCATCAGAATTGAAAAGGAGTAGATGATCTAAACTCGGATGAGAAGAAGGCTGAAGAAGGGAAGAAAAACCAAACAAGCATCAGAAGAGAGTAGCAGTAGAAGATACCCTAAACTCGGGTGAGAAGAAGGCTGAAGAAAGGAAGAAAAACCCAAACAAGCATCAGGAGACAGTAGCAGTGGAAGAGACTTTAAACCACAATGAGAAAAAGACTAAAGAAGGGAAGGAAAAACCAAAGAAGCATCAGGAGACAGTAGCAGTGGAAGGGATCCTAAACGAAGATGAGAAGAGGACCGAAGAAAGGAGGAAAAACCCAAATAAGCATCAGGAGACAGTAGTAGAGGAAGAGACTCTAAACCCGAATGAAGAGGGGACTTTAGAAAGGAATCGAGAAAGAGATTAACATTATTTCGCTGAGAAACGGAACTTGAGAAAAAGAACAAATTTGGGACTTAACTATTTAAACTATTTTTCTGACGATGATATCATACTTAACCAGGCTTGCTCGTCCGAAAACTCAACGGATTGGTCGGGCACAACACCAATCTCATCAGATGAAGCTATATTATATGTTAAGAGTAAAAGAGTTTCAGAAAATTCAGCTGCAAAGTTGAATTCAGGTGATGGTTACAACGAGGAAAGCGGTGCAATGGATGAAGATTGTAAATAGAACGATTACTTTTACACCAGAAAAGAACATCGTAGGGGCAAAGGGATTGAGAATTAAAAAGAAAACTCCTCAAAAAGAGAGGAAAAAACGATTATAGCAAAGTGGCCAAGCCTACAACCAAAACAAGCAAGAAAGAGTGGAGAAGAAACAAATACAACGAAACAAATGCAAGTCTTGCCCAAATAAATGTTCTGATATTCCGAAAGAGAGGCGCCAATACTTATTTAGACACTTTTGGTCTTTAAAACCGAATGATCAAAGGAATTGGATCTTAGGAGCAACCAGACAAGTTCCAGTGAAAAGAAGGAGGCTTCAGGGAGAGAGCCCACGGGCATAATCTTTTCAGTATTTTGTTAACGAAGGTGAAGGCTATAGAAGAGTTTGTCTTAAATTCTTGCTCTCAACATTAGATATCTCACAAAGGTTTGCGAATTACACTGTTACACAATCCACTGAAGGCTCAGCAAAACCTGATGGTCGAGGACGCCACTAAGTTCGCCCTAATGCGACATCCGAGCGAGATGTGAAGCTCGTTGTTGAATTCATTCAAAGACTTCCTGTAGTGCCTTACCACTACTGTAGAAATAAAACAACACGACTATATCTTCCCGAGGATCTCAAAAACGTCACTTATCTCTATACGATTTACTCATGTGCAATGAACGAAGAAGGAAATATTCCTGTGAGTGAAAGAGTTTTTCGGAGTATATTTAACTCACAATTCAACCTTGGGTTTCATAGACCCAAAAAGGACAAGTGCCAGAAATGTATCGCATTTACCAACAAGACAGATATAACCCAAGAAGAGAAGGCTGATTACACCCGACATATTGAAGGTAAAGAAGCAACTAAGGCTCGTTTAAAAAAAACAGCAGAGTTTGAGTGGTAGCCAGGAAGGAACACTTGTCGCAAGTTTCGGTTTGCAGAAAGTTTTGAGCGTACCTCATGGCGATTCCATGCTTTTATACTACACACGAAAGTATTCCGTATACAATCTCTCGATATATGAATCAAAAAGCAGAAATGCATATAATCAGTGGAGTGTGGAGTGAGAGCGAAGGTAAACGAGGATCGAATGAAATCGCTTCCATTCTTTCGAGATATATAGATGTAGTGGACGAACGAGGTAATGCTTCAACTTTAATCCTGTATTGCGATAACTGTGCTGGTCAAAACAAAAATAGAAATATTATGGCCATGTTGAAATATGAACTTGAAAAATCCAAAAACTTGCAACGAATCCAGATCAATTATTTGGTACCGGGTCACACATATATGACTGTGGACAGTGTGCATTGTCAAATTGAGAAAGCATCTCATAATCAAAAAAATTGAAAGTCCTTCCGAGTGGATCACCGTCATGAGAATGACGAGAACAGAGCCACATCTGTATAATGTTGAATTATTGAAGCATGATTCTTTTAGAAATTGGTCAACTTTGGCAGAGCAAATCTTCAGTGCTAGGAAACATGAGTCAGGGGAACCTTTCTTGCTGTCAAAAATGAGAGTTGTCGCTTTTTCAAAAAAAAAAAAAAAAAAAAAAAAATAGTGAATTTGCCAAAGTTAAGTATTCAGTGACTAAGAATGCAATGCATCTTACACTGAAACTTCGCCCACCAAGGCAAAAGCAGCCAAGCAGACTTTATGCGGCAGCCATCCCTATTAGTAAGGTCAGGATCTTGTCAAATTGTGTAATCAGAATTTTCTACCAAAGCATCTATACGGTTTCTACCAGCAGTTGCCACATACGGGAGAAGCACAAGATACCCTCCCTGAGACAGATGAAGAGGACACCGAAGAAGAAATTCAAGATTGAAACATGTTCTCTGATAAAGTTACAGTTTTCCGAAGTTTCGACAATTTGCATTTATTTAGTAAATATATGATGCAAATTTTCATTGATCAGTAAGCTTAACAAATCAGTAATAATTTGCAATATTCTAAGCTTTAAGAAATTTTAAAAAATAACGCAAAAAATAAATGAGAAAACTAAATAATGGTGTCAGTTATTATTAACTTAAGCATTCAGAATATTAGATTAATTTTACATATAAAGGAGAGGTAATCCAAAGCATTTTTCTTGGCTAATTGATTTTAAGCAGCATTATTTCGAGAAGCGTTCAGTATTTTACCGATCAGTATACATTCTTCAATTAACGAATCAGCGATTTATTCCCATTTATTTTTTCCCTAAATGTCGCTTAACGCAATCTCACCATGACACCGTGTGGCTTAATGCATTAATACATTTGAATGAATGTCGTTTGAAGCATTGATTTGTTAAAAAATGTTTAAGCAAAAATGAATTAAGCGCCAAAATAAGTGAATATATTGAAGCTATTATATACGTCACTGTTCTATTTGACGGACCTTGTTTAATTATATTAGCTGTATTTTTCTTACGAAAATAGTTCAGAAAACAAAAAGTTATACAAGAAAAACATCAAAATTTTAGTTTTTTGGCTCTCCTCTAAAATTTTCAAATTGTCGCTTACTGCATTAATGCAAGAAAGGGACGATATAGCTATGTAACGTGGGTTCCTGTCACCACGGCATGGCGCGTCCTCAGGTTGCGAATCGAGGAGAAGGCTTCTAGATATAGAGGTTAGCTGCGAATATACTGAATAAGCAGTCGCGGACAGACGACTAGGAGTTGTCCTCCAGCTTGGGAGTTTGGGTAAGGCTAACAACCTCATCCTGTAAAAAAATGACACTTGTTCAGAAACATTCACAAAAGCCTCGGACAAGGACTGATAACTTGGCACGACCTCAGTAAAAGAAAATGGACATGAGATTTGGAACATGGAATATTAGAAGTCTTTATAGGGCAGGCGCGTCAAAATCCGTAACGAGTGAGTTAGAGAAATACAGGATGGACCTAGTAGGAGTTAAGGAAGTTAGGTGGGAAGGAAATGGATCTGTGAATTCCGAAAATTTTACGTTCCTTTACGGGGAAGGAAATAAAAGTCACCAGTTAGGAACACGGTTTTTCGTTCACAAACGAATATTACCAGCAATTAAACGGGTTGAATTTGTCACTGATAGACTTTATTTTATTACTCGTAAGGGTCGGTGGTGTGATATTATTGTTTTAACTGTACATGTCCCAACTGAAGATAAGGATGACGATGTAAAAGACAGTTTTTACGAAGAAGTGGAACGGATATTTGACCAACTCCCGCGATACCATATGAAAATTCTACTAGGGGATTTCAATGCGAAGGTAGGACGAGAGGATATTTCAAACCGATTATAGGGAACGAAAGTCTGCATAAGGAAAGTAATGACATTGGTGTTAGACTCATGAGCTTTGCAACATTCAAAAACCTAATCGTGAAGAGTACAAAATTCCCACATCGCGACGTTCATAAATATACTTGGACATCAAAAGACGGAAAAACACATAATCAAATTGATCACGTTTTAGTAGATAGAGGAAGGCAATCTAGCATAATTGATGTCCGGTCGTTTAGAGGGGCTGATTGTGACACTGATCACCACCTGGTAGCAGCGATAATACGAGAGAGATTATCTTTGAATAACGATAATATTCAATGTCCGAAAACGGAGAGATTTAATTTAAAGAAATTAAAAGAGAGCCAGGTAAGAGGGGAATACCAGATTGAAGTTTCGAATAGATTCTCGGTTTTAGAAGACTCGGAGTGCACTAGTGTTGAGGATACTTGGATTAAAATTAGATATAGCATTAAAAGTTCAGCGAAAGAAAAATTGGGACACGCGGAAATACGTAGGAATGAACCATAGTTCGACCAGGAATGCATTAAACTAGCAGAGAAGAGAAAACAGGCAAAATTACGCTGGCTACAAAATCCGAATGAAATAACTACACAAAATTTCGCAGATATCAGGTGGGAAACTCAAAACTTTTAGAACAAAGAAACGCAATTTTTTGAAAGCTAAAATTAAGAAATTTGAAGATGATAGTAACAATAAAAATATTCGGGGCATGTATAAGGGGATCAGCGAATTTAAGAAAGGTTATCAACCTCGTGCGTATATATTAAAGAAAGCTGACGGAACAGTTCTTACTGATACGAATAGCATCTTAAATAAATGGAAAGATTTGTTTGACGATTTGCTGAACACGCAGCCAAAAACTAATGTGCGGGGAGAAAAGGAGGTACACACCGCAGAACCGTATATTCCAAAATCCAACCGAATAGAAGTAGAAACCGCTATAAAGAAATTAAAGAAATACAAATCTCCGTGTGTAGACGAAATTCCGGCTGAGGTAATTTTAGCTGGAGGAGAAAAATTGTGGAACAAGATACACAAACTCATTCTCCTTATCTGGAACAAGGAAGAATTGCCATAAGAGTGGAAAGAATCAATCATTGTTCCAATTCACAAGAAAGGCGACAAAACTGACTGTAATAATTATCGAGGCATTTCTCTTCTGTCAACATCCTATAAAATCCTTTCAAATATTCTATTAGCAAGATTGATCCCATACACATATGAAATTATTGGAGATTATCAGTGTGCATTTAGACGAAATCGATCAACTATCGACCAAATACTCGAAAAAAAGTGGGAATACAATATCCCGGTACATCAACTATTACTGATTTTAGAAATGCGTACGACTCGGTTAGGAGAAAAACATTATACAACGTTCTTACAGAATTTTGAATACCAAGAAAGCTAATTAGATTAATTAATTCCAAAGTAAAGTCCGGGTAGGAAAATTTTGTCCACGAGGTTTCACGTCGAAAACGGCCTGAGACAAGGAGATGTGTTGTCACCATTATTATTTAGTTTTGTGCTGGAATACGCTATAAGGAAAATCAAAGATAGCAACCATCACGAGGTTATTGCAATTGCTGATTATGTAAATTGAATAGGGGATGATAGGAGAACAATAGAAAGAAATGCAGAGATCTTATTAAACGCTTGCAGGGACATGGGTTTAGAAGTAAATGCAGAGAAAACTAAATACATGGAAGTGCGTCGGGACTATAATACGGCAAATTATGGATGCGTTAAAATATTAAATAATACTTCTGATAAAGTGGATACTTTCAAATAATTAGGATCAATATTAACAGACGAAAATCATATTCACGAAGAAATTAAATGTCGACTAAAAGCAGGGAATTCGTGTTACTATTCGATTCAAAATCTCTTGTCGTCGGGAATTCTGTGGAGGAATTTGAAGCTTAAAATATATAAAAAGATAATCATGCCTGTTGTTCTATATGATTGCGAAACGTGGTCGTTTACTCTGAGGGAAGAACATAAATTGAAAGTATTTGAGAACAAGATCCTGAGACGAATATTCGGACCCAAGAGGAACGGGAATGGGAAATGGCGGAAACTTCATAACGAGGAACTACATAATTTATACGGTTTACCAACATTGTTAGGGTCGTCAAGTGTAGGAGGCTTAGGTGGGCAGGTCATGTAGCTAGAATGGAAGAAAGTAGAAACGCTTTCAAAGTCTTGACTGGAAGACCAATCGGAAAACGACCATTAGGAAGACCTAGGCGCAGATGGGAGGACAATATTAAGATGGACCTTGCAGAAATAGGAATACAAAGTAGAAACTGGATCCAATTGGCTAAGGATAGAAGTCAGTGGAGAGCTTTTGTGAACGCGGCATTGAATCTCCGGGTTCCATAGGCCATAGGGTTAGTTAGTTTTAGCTATGCCGACATATATTCTTTCTCAACTACTGTTTTTCCCGAAAAGCAAAGCCCCATTTAATTAATTTCGTCATTTAAAAAGAAGCAACAACTGAAGTTATTACAATAATTTTTATTGATTTGTACGTACAATTTAGTTCAATTCAGGTGCTATATTGACAATGATTGACAAGAGGAAGAAGGAAGCAGTGGCAGGAGCCATGCACTGACAAAGCCTACTCAGAGTATGACTGACATGGAGTGGGCGGGGCAATTGAGGCAAATGGGTGTGTCTAGTTTTGTTTAAGTATATAAAGCATACTGAAGTAGAATTTCTGTAAGAACTTAAAAGAATACTTTGAAAGTTATCAATATGTCTATTTATGCAAATTAAACACTCCTAAATAAATTTATTTCGTAAAAAACAAGCGACCCCGGAAATTACCAATCTACAAAAATAGCTGTACAGAAGTCTTTTTCGTAGGGTTCTAAATGATAAACTTTTAAGCACATAGAAACTATTTAACCTTGCTGCAAAGTATACTAATTAGGAAGTATAAAGTTCAAATTTTTTTATTCAAAATATAGATTATTTAAATAAACATGCAAAATACAGGAAAACTAAGAACTAACTGCTTTTACACAAAACTCAACCCCGCAAGTCGAATTCTCTTTCTCTCTCACACACACACAGACATCTTGTCAAGGAAATAAGTAAAATCTCTTTTATTTTCCTGTGGCATGAAATAGCACTCATTTATTTTTCTTTCTATTTCTTTCTTTCTTTCTTTCTTTCTTTCTTTCTTTCTTTCTTTCTTTCTTTCTTTTTTGCTCAGTTTGCATTTATAGTCTCGAAGAAAGGTACTGGGAGAAAATAGGAGAGAAAATAGGAAGGTAATACCTTATTTCTAGATCTATTAGTCTTGTAGCTCTCAGTCTGTGACAAAAGTACTGATAGAAATAAAGACAATCAATTATGATTATTTTATAGAAGATTCCACTTTAATATCACAAGAATTTCTTCTTAAAGTTGGTTTAGTTGTGAAAAATTATAGAGTATATTACTATAAAGTATGTGAACTGTCGTTGATTTATGATGACAATCAGAAACAAAAATAAAAGGTAAATCACAGTAATAGTTTTCTGTTAAGGTGAAAATATAACTACTTTTATTTTCAAATAGTTAGTTGTCTGGTATATCCGTATTTCGTGAACAGCAATGGCAGATATCACTTACTTATCTATGGAAGAGCACTTAGTGGGAAGTGTGTGGTTTCATTAAAGGAAGTACAATAACAAAAATATGCCGTAGGTGATGTATAGGTTTCGTGAACGGTTCAGTAAGTAGCCACTAAGTCGTCAGCTTTGATCACATGGGAGAAAAAACCTTTTCGTCTGGGAAGTGTTTTGGATGGCCTTTGTTCTGGTCGTCCGTCAACCCGAAAGGAAACGTGTGCAGTAGTTAGTGCGTCAGTAATGCGTTCATCCTGCAAAAGTATTATTAACGTACGGATGAAATAAGTCCAGTTATAAAGGGACTTTTTGGCTACCCTGTACATATTTGCTTTATTACTGTTAACATGCACAATAAGCTGGCGGCTCCTGGTGTAGCATTTTGCTCTCCTGTCATGTCATTGCGCTTATAAGACACTTGCTTTAGACACACAGGGAATGAACCTTTCATGTATGAAATTTTGTCTTATTATAACAATGTATTAACATTTGAAGTTTTTTCTACTTTCGAGAAGAACGTATCCTATATTTGTGCCTATATTTCAAGTGGAGAATTGTGTCTGTTAATGCTAGCTTTAACAAAAACAAATACACTCTACTGTAAAGCCTACATCAGTTCACCTCCGACTTCATTTCGCCAAATTGTCGTTGAACCATACAAGTATAACATGGTGAGTAGAGACCGGGAGTTAGGCAAAATGCCTATTCTTTAATATTAAAGATATGATGAAAAATAAAGTTTTAAAGTTTATATGGAGGATTATACAGGGTTATTCAAAAAGAAAGAACAGATTTCAAACATTTATTTCTTCCAAACTACAGAAGATAGAAACATGATTCGAACGTTACTTAATTAATAAAAGTTTACAATTTATTGTTAGTAATTATGGTGTGCATTCAATATGAGCACCGTGTGTTACACGACAAATGTCAAAACGGTGGCTCATTTCTTGCCACACACGAATCAGCTGGTCTCTAGTTATCGAATCCACAGCTTCAACAATTCGATGTCGTCGACCTTCAAGAGTGTCAGGCATAGAAGGGATAAAAACACGGTCTTTTACGTAACTCCATACATAAAATCACACGGAGTGAGACCCGGAGACCTGGGAGGCCACCTGCGATACAGTTGATCTTCTGCTCCTCCTCTTCCAATCCAACGTTCTGGAATGGTGTCATTCAAGTAACGTCGAACGTGGTTAGAAAAATGAGGCGGGGCACCATGTTTCATGGAGATGAAGTCATCTGAATCATCTTCAAGTTGCGGAAATAACCAGTTTTGAAGCATGTCTAGATAGGTTAATTCTGTCACAGGTTTCTCCATGAAGAAGAAAGGTTCATAAACTTTGGTTACAGATATCGCACAGAAGACGTTCATCTTTGGTTAATCACTTTCATGTTGAATACCTGCCGCAGGATTTTCACTTGCCCAAATTCTAACGTTATGGCGATTAACTTTACCAGAAAGATGAAAAGTGGATTCATCGGAAAAAAATTAATCGTTGAGCAAAATTGTCTTCTTCCATATAATCTAACATGCTAATGCAAAATCCGTACCTTTTGTTGTGGTCGTCAGGATGCAATGCTTGCAATAACTGCACTTTGTATGGCTTTATGTGCAGACGATGTTTTAGAACTCACCATACCGTTGGTTGAGGAATGTTAAGTTCTTTGCTTGCTCGTGATGTGGATTTCTTTGGGCTCCTTTCGTAAAGTGTATGAATACGCTCGAAATTCTCGTTCGATGGGTGTGAACGTCTCGTGCTTTTCCCTTTGCAGATGCAACCATCTTCTACGAATTTTCGATGCCACTTGTAAATTTGCTTATGATGCGGCGGTTGTTTATTAAGTTGACGGCGAAATGCTCGCTGAACTGCAACAATGGACCCAAGTTTCGCCAATTGTAGCACACAAAAAGACTTCTCCTGTGGTGACGCCGCCATTTCGCTACAGACAAACAACAACAAACAACAGCGCCAATGCAGCCGTGATTGGAACTTCCGGGCTGTTTAAATTGTAAACTTTTCTTAATCAAGTAACGTTCGAATCATGTTTCTATCTTTTGTAGTTTGGAAGAAATAAATGTTTGAAATCTGTTCTTTCTTTTTGAATAACCCTGTAGTTTAAATATAGGGTAGTGGGCCCAGTAATTGACGCGCACCCAGTAATTGATAAATAGGATGAATATACTATAAAATAAGGAAGTGCAGTTGAATACCACCTTTTGCTGACATCTGTTGTTGTCTTTAGGAGTTTCGTAGGTGTTCATTTGTCTGCTTCCGGTCAGCAGACGCCGTAGTAGTCATTGTATGCGAAAACGTGTTACCTTTGTTCTACAACGGGCTATCTCATCCAAAAGCTTAACAAGGGAAGATAAGGTAAGAAGGTTTTGAATCCATTTATTTTTCATATATTCTTAATCTGATACGCACTATAACATTTATATGACCCCTTCAGGGATGTAGGAACACAACTGCGTTCTTAGAATGTCCTCGTGAAACAAAAGCGTGACGTACTGGGGGGTGTCAATTATTGAGTCTCGAAATTTTAATCTAACCCATTAATTGACAAAGGTGGCAATTAATAGGTTTTTATGTGAGTGCGCACTAGCGCAGTATAATTCGCTTCGTGATGGCATTCTGAGAACGACATATAATTGTAGATAGTCGGGGTTGCATTCCCTCACGATTTCCCAGTAATTGACATGAGGTGGCAATCTTTGGGTCTTAGGTGTCAATTACTAGTTTTGCGTTGATTTCGTATTGGATTTGCTAAGTGTGGATTGTATATGGTTTCAGGATTGAACAAAGCCCAAAATGGGGAAGAAGTGTGACGTCAATTTGATAGGGAAGAAACCCTCTTTCAAGTATTCTGAAGAAGATATGAAGAAGGCTATTGAAGACGTAAAAACTAATGGTGCATCTTTCGCAGAAGCGAGCAGGCGATACAAGGTTCCACGAAGTACACTAATGAATAAAGTGAAAGGAAGAACACCAGAACATCGAAAAATGGGACCCTCGACAGTTCTAACGGATAAAGAAGAAAATATGTTGGTAAAATGGATAATTGATATAGCTAGAGCAGGATTTCCCTTAGTGAAAGAAGATCTATTGACTACCGTACAGAAAATTATGGTGTCAACAGGCAGGAAGAATCCGTTTTCTAACAACAAACCAGCTAAACACTGGTTTGAAGCGTTTTTGCGTCGCCATCCAGAAATAAGCAAACGAACTCCTGAAGCTTTGACCAAAAGTCGTGCAGTAGTGTCTGAGAACATGATACGCAAATGGTTTGATGAAGTTTATGAGTATTTACAAGCAAAAGGACTTACCGAAGCTTTGGAAGACCCATCGCGGATTTTCAATGCCGACGAAACTTTGTTTCAGCTTAGCCCAAAAACTGGAAAAGTATTGGGGCCAAGAGGCGACAGAAACGTGTATGAAGTCTTAGCAGGTGCTGAAAAAGATTGCTTAACAGTTCTTATTACTGTCTGTGCTAATGGTGAAATACTTCCTCCATTTATTGTATACCCCTATGTTCGCCTACCAAGTGAAATTGCTGAGAAGGCTCCAGACTCATGGGCACTTGGTAAGAGTGAAAGTGGATGGATGAATGGTGAGACTTTCTACGAATATATCACCAATGTGTTTCATCCATGGCTCCTAAAACAAAATGTGAAGCTACCTGTTATACTTTTCATTGATGGACACAAATCCCACTTAACACTTCATTTAAGTGAGTTTTGTTCAGATCATGGCATTGAGTTAGTAGCGTTATGTCCCAACACCACACATATAACTCAGCCTTGTGACGTTAGTGTATTTAAGCCTATAAAACAGAGTTGGAAGATGATTATACATAAGTGGAAGTTAGAAAACCCGAACCAAGTGTTAAGTAAGGGAAACTTTGCCCCAGTATTCGAAACTGTTCTTTCGTCTGTGACTCAGGAAACTGTGATTAATGGGTTTAGACGATCTGGTATTTCACCTTTCGATAAAAATGCGGTTGATTACACCAAATGTTCCATCACATCTAAGGAAGTTCCCCACAAGGTTAAGCCAAAAACACACAACACAAGAAAGCATTTGGAATATTTGGAATCTTTTATTGATGACGAAAAACTTCATGTTTCGTAAGGCATCAGAAGAAAATTTAGAATGGCAAGGTCCTGAACGATCAACAGATCTCTTTCTTGTGTGGCGAAACATGGTGGAACAAACAAAACTATCAGCTCAAACAACTATTCAGCAGCCAACATTTTCTGATTCAACAGAATTATCTATTCTAGAGACAAGCAGCAGAAACTATTCTGAACCGTCAACATTCGCAATGGAGAATTTGACAAAACCAGTGCAACCTGAATCATCAGGTCCAGTTGATGTAAATATTATAGAAGACACCACAAATTCATCAGTGAGTTCTCCCTTTAAAAGAGCTCTATTTTGGCCAGAGCCCAAAGTCACAAAGAAGAGAAAAGCGACTGAGAAGGTACCCGCAGTCGTCACTTCGTCCGAATGGAAAAAGTACTTCCAGAGGAAGAAAGAAGAAAAAATGAAAAAGGAACAGCAGAAGGAAGAGAAAAAGAAAGAAAGAGAACAGAAGCGCCAAGCAGCATTGCTGAAGAAACAGAAATCCAACAAGAATACAAAAAAGTCGCACACACAAGTAAATGATTCTTCTTCAAGTGAATCAGATGTATCAACTGATGATCTCTGTCAAGACTCAACGGACGATTGTGTGCTTTCTGAGGTAGATCAATCCGAAAATGAGCTAGTTTCGGCAGAGGATTTGAGTACGATTTGTAGGATACGTGCTGAGAGCTACTACGCAGTGTTTTATCAAGAGCAGTATTTCATTGGACGGGTTCTCTCTACAGACGGGAAGAAATCAAGCATAAAGTTCTTAAAAGAAACTACAGAGAATTCCTTCATATGGCCTACTCTGGAAGACAAAGATGAAGTCTCTAATTCTCGCATATTTTTCGGACCCGTTTCCCTCAGAGGCAATTGTCCATTTCAAGTTGAACCAAATCAAGTTCGTAAAATCAAGCTTGCGTATCGTCGAATAAAAGCTACAAAAAAATTCTAAGTTAGCATGGCCTGCACTGGAGTCTACACATAAGATATGAACGTTTTGGTATAGTCAAACGTCAGCAGCTTTTGTGTTTGTGACCAGCCATTCAGACTGGAGTTTCCCTCAAACTTACCAGGCGACCTGGGATGGTACTTGAATAAAACAAAGATCCTGGTCGAACCTTTTCCAATTTTATTCAAGACTTTGGTCTACAATTTAATACTTATTTACGAAAGTCTGCTTTAATCATCTACTCAGGAGTGTTCGTTAAGAAATAATATAGTTCCTACGTATTGGTTTTGTATTAATGTAGTATTTCTTGTAGATTTAGCGTTGTTTTGAGTGTAGTAAATTAGTTAATAATCTCATGTCAATTACTGGTTCGCAAATGTCAATTATTGGGGTAAACAAAAAAGTGTACTGTCAATTACTAGTCCCATCACATACTATATTATTATCGTTTCTACATTTCCTAAAAATATATGTATTTGCAAGAATATTATGCTGTCTTAGTCACTTATAGTCTCCTTGATGGAATGCAACCTTCATAATACTAGTTGGAAGCTAGATTACGTAAATATACGGTACAATGTTCAAGTGCCCTCTTAACATGTCAATTACTGGGTCCACTACCCTAAGCCAATTTTATTTTGTCAATTTTTCCTATTTCGCCTTTCACTGTCTAAATAATAGCTTTAGTGCCTAATGTTGTCTATTCTATGCATTTTCGTTAAAGTAAGATTTAATTGGGAAATATATATAATTTCGCATTTCAAGAAAAGATTCTGCCTCTTCCGAGAAGTATAAGATTAAGAGAAACTAACTTATGGGCAGGTCAAGATCAAGCTTCACTCCGCTGCAAGAAAAGAATGTCGCTGAAAGCAATGGCACAGTATGATCCAGCATTCCACATATACACAAAAGAATTCACGTTCTTTTTAAAGTATAGTGGACTGAAGTTACGAACTGCTGTTTGTAGTGATAAAATGCCCTAAAACTTTGAACTTTGAATGTTTACTGATAAAGTTATTAAAACTTGGACTGTTATGTGTAGTGATAAAGTGTTGTTTAGAATGTATTGACCAAATATACATAGAATACATGTCAAGCTTCGTTTTTATATATACAGCAAAAGAAGTTATTAACAAGGAGGTATGTTTCTCTATTCTTTGAACATTATCTATGATTTGAATTTATTTTTTTTAAATGCATTGAGTATATATCTTCATTATTTCGAGTTACATTTTAGTGCCTACTTTACTGCCGATTTTTTAAATTGAAAATACCTATTTGCTTGTCTATTTTCCAGGTTTTAAATGCTTGTCTCTAATGATGAGTTATGAGTTGATTAAATTGGGTATTTTCAACTGTAATTGTCAAATTTAAAGAAACAGGTTTTACTGCATTTAGAGATATAAATAATGTTATGCTATTGTTAGACAACAATGTAATATTAAAGTAACTAAACAACGATTAGAATGCGACGAACTATTTTAGAAAGAAGACGTAAAAAACCAACAAGAAGAAATATAAAAAGCAAACAAAACAAAGGATTCCTAAAGCATCTATCATGGGATCCGTAAGTTTAATCTTTTCCTCCAATAGCATAATTTTCGTGTTAATAAGTTTTCTCTTTCCTTTGAACGCTATTTCTGTACTTTATTTAGAAGTTTGTAGAAAAGAAAGAGAAGACTAAATTACAGATACGTAATAGAGGATAAGATAATAATGATAATGATAAATTCTGTCATACAATAATATAATCTTTCAAAATTTCATCCCTGCACCTCACTCGAATTTTCTTAACCGTTAATTTCTTAGAACAGAACCTTCATCCCCAGAATCCAGATTTTATATGTGGAATTGGAGAACATTTTTCCTGATTAGTCGAGGGCATGGAAGGGTTTGTTCTCGTGGCGGTGAGGCCTCATCAACTTTATTCTGTATTTTGTCTTCATACGTATTCGATTAAATAGCACTCTACATATTTCTCTCTTGCAACAAGTACATGACTGCTATGCAATCGATGTATAATAGTACAAGAGCAAACCTTAGTAAAGATAGGTGAATAAATGCGCTTAAACAGTTTTTATCTATATAAAAAAACAATAATAATACTTAACATACATATTCTTTAGAGATACTTGACGATTTCAAGACGGTATGCTTAGAAGATAAGTGGCAAAAGTATTTCACCTAAATCTCTCCTTTCTTAAAAGATAAGTATCACAGCATCTACCTCTTCCTTATGCTATTATTCTTTATTTATACCTTATGAAGCGATTTACAATAAAATTGAATCTTGAAATTCAGCTTTAGGTACTCTATATATTATATTGATATAATAACATACATTTGCACATTTGCGAGAAGTTTAGTAAGCAATCACAAATTGTATTCCGAAGTTCATCAAAATAAGAATGCTTCCTAGTTATAAAATAGGTTTTGAATCAGCTAAAAGTACATTTTGAAAGCAATTCTGATACTGTACGTTATTTCAAAAGTATGACAGCGGACTAATGTGTATAAAGAAAACATAGTTATAGCACAATCAAGATCTGAGGCGTGTAATCCCAGACAGTGATAAAAAGTTTAAGAAAAATTAAAATTCCTCCATCTGTATTAAAGAAACATATAAGAAATGTTTGTAACATTATGTATCTATATGATATTGACTCTTTCCAACATACTACCCAAAAGCTATACCCCATTTATTTCATATTGAACGTATTATTTATTTGAGAGAACAAGGAAATGACATATGGCTGCAAGTTGAATCGAATCAAAAATAAGGGGTATGCTGAATCTCAAAATATCACATTTTGTGATATCTTTAGGCATTACAATAATAACTTTTTTTTATTCTAATATGTTACAAAAACAATTGTAATAGTTGTTAATATTTTAATTTAGGGACTTATCCTCACAAGTAATTTGCTACTGGCATTGAAGTTAACTGTACAGACTGAATGAAAGTTGTACCAGCGTTGTATATGTAATTGAACATTAAATTTTTGCACAGAATTCTATGCATTTGTGACATAATGTACATCTCAGATGTGAACAGAACATTATGTGTACTGTTCACTTTCGCTGGATAGGCATGCTTCAATGGAAAAGCACTTAACAGTACTCCTGCGGTTAGTTCCTTGCTAACATTGATATAACATAAACCTGATGAATTTGCCAGGCATTTCGACAGGCTGCATTTAGATGAAAAGCAAATAGCGGGAAGAGCCTTTTTTCCCTCATAGTCTTACCCTGAAATCTCGTCACTCATTAGAAATCGTGAGTCTCGTTGAGAACTGAGCTCGCGATAGAAGTCGCGAGTCTTGTTAAGGATTGAGTTTGTGAGAGGTTATAGGGGCAGGGTAGTTTTCATCGGCAGAGGTTCAATGAAGACGTAGAGAAAAGTCAGAACCTAGTCTGAAAGCATCTACACTTTCGTCAAATTGGTCTACTCCTCCCATGTAAGTGTTATACTTTGGTACAACAGCATGATAGATAACTTGCATTTTACTTTACTTCTCTTGTTTTAAACAGTACCAACTCTATTTACTTTCGTAACTGATAACACAGATTGACAATTGGACGCTATTGTTACTATGTTATTTTTGTTTTTTATTATACATAATGAATCACTGACGATGAAATACACGGATTCTCTAGGTTCTTTCTTATGTAACTTTCTGTGTGGCAACGGGCACTTTGCTATGCGATTCTCTCCTATTGTTTCTGTACCACAAATCCCATTTTGACAGTTTCATGAGCAAAGGATGAGTTGTGAAAATATATATATATATATATATAGAAAATAAAAGTTGTGTGGTTTTAGATCAGAAAGAAGTCGTCTATCCATTTCAAGAACTACGCTGATCTTAGCCCAAACTCCTGCTACATTGACAGAGGAACACTCTTTGATCCTTGATATGGTTAAAAGTATATAAAATATCCTACTTCATAATCTGTAGCCAAACCTAAGAAGTTCCCATGGATAGTGTCATATGCGCATCATATGAAAAAACAAAAAATAAAACTTAATGAAAATTTTTATTAACAAAAGGTAACCAAAAAAGTTCTGTCGCATTTTGTGGAGGTCTGTGTTCAATTGGCCTTCACAGCTTGAGTTGAATGCAAATCGAGAGAAGGCGAAGGTCAGTCGTTGGTGTGACTATATCCAACATATTACCCGGTTGTAGTAGTTACACCGTGAACCTGAGTAAGGACAGAGTGAACAAGGGACCTCCACAAAGCGTCTTAAGTATGCTGTACGAGTTCAAACTGGAATCAAACGCTGCTGCAGTGGAGCGGAAGATATGCCAAGTCTTTGATGAAAGTGTCTTAACTACGCGAACAGTGCAGCGGTGGTTTAACAAGTTTAAGGACGGTGACGAAACCCTCGAAGATGCACCGCGTGCCGGAAGACCAACACATGTACAAAATGAAGATCTTCAGGCAGCAATTGAAGCGAACAGTGACCAAACATGTGAGGAACTGGGACTACAATTCAGTGTGAGTGGAGAAACCATTCGGCAGCACCTCCATCAACTTGTAAAGCACTTAAAGTTGGTTCGATGGATTCCACATGATTTGATTCCGGGCCAGAAGGCAACGTGAGCAGACACCTGTGTTTCTTTGCTTCCTCGTCTGAGAAAGGAGCCATTTGTGGACAGAATGTTGACATGTGATGAGAAGTGGGTCCTGTACGAAGCTCCACGGCGACGTCATCATTAGTTAGCATACCATGAACTGGTTCCAAAGGTTTTCCTGTGTGTTTGGTGGACTGCAGGTAGCATCGTGCATCGAGAAATGCTACCAGCTGGTCAGAGCATCAATGCAACTGTGTACCGTCAGCAGTTGAGCCGTGTTCAAGAAAGACTAAAATCTCTGGAGCCAGCACTTCTGAATCACAAACGTGTCCTCCTGTTACAGGACAATGCTAAGCCCCAGGTGTCTAGGATGACCTGGGACATCATTCTAGGCCTTGGAGGGGAAATTCTATTGCATGCACCATACTTCCCTGACATTGCACCGTCCGATTATTAATTGTTCCATTATTTGGACAATCATCCTAGAGTACGCCAGTTCAAATCCCTAATAGAGGTGCAAAATGCACTTAATACCTTCTTCGCTTCACGGTCCACCAAGATCTACCGCGACGGAATCCATGCCCTTCCAGAACGTTGGCAGAAGTTCGTCAACGCTGATGAGGACTATTTTTGATATTCCAGGTACATCTTAGGTGACATATCAATGTTCAAAGGTGGTAAGTGAAAAAGCAACAGAACTTTCCTGGTTACCTTATATGTATTTCTGTAATTAGAACTTAATATTCTTCCATCTATACCATCTAGATAAAAACTCCCCATTGTCTCCAACAATTCTAGAGAGGAAACTCAAGATCCTAATAGAGTGATTAGAAACGGTTTATATAAAAAAATATTATTTGTAAATTGTGAGGGTAATACATGATTGGGAATAAAACGTAAACTAGTATTTTTTTATTTAAAAAGTATGGAGATAGCAGCTTATATAAAACACAATAAAAGTACACTAAACAAAAAGTTATCGATTTACTCGCAAGGAATATTGACATTGAAAGAAAGAAAAGAAATTAACTTCAATCGTTGTAAAATATGCTGATCCGTAACTGACTGAACTAGATACATAATGTCGATTGTCATCTGTAGCTGACATCTCAAATTATACCTTAGAAAAATTAAGGAAAAACATTATTTTACATCAAAATAAATATTCTATTTATACATTCCCTAAATACTATAACTTGCTCAAAAAATACCGAGACAAAGACGTCGTTACTTTGATACGTTGTACTTCTGAAGTGATGAAAGAATGTTTTTCTGTTCTCATATCTGTCTCACCGTTTCAGATTTTTCAGATTGCAACGGACTTTATGGACACGCTGAAAGATTTTAAGAACAATGAGTAAAGTGCTGCCCCCAAGCGGAATGCATTAGACCTTCCAAATTTTGGTAACAGGTTTTGATCTTACCTTGATCCAAGCTTTCAGGAAATTTATACATCACCCCCCCCACTTTGTGGGTTCAGGTTCAAGTACATCCCCAGTAAGACTTCCCTTTTAGCCTCATCCGGAGCATTCTGCAAGTAATGTACAAGAACTGTTGACTGTCTCTGACTATGATATTCGCTTTCATCACTTGAAACCCCATTTCCTTCATTATAGTTTTGGTTGGCGTATCTGAATGATATATATGGTATAGCATGGTCTTCATCTGGTTCAAGGCGCAGATCTTTATTGTTAGAATCTTCAGTTCAGCTCTCTGATGCATTTGGAGAAAATGCTATAATTCTTGTACGACAATTTATCTTCTTCAGTCCCGAAAAACTCTCTTTTAAATTAATAATAATTAGCTACGAGTAAGTTCAATTGACGGCCGTGTTCACCACCAAAGTTCAACTGTTGAATGAGATTCATAATGAATTTCAGTGAAAATGTTTGTTGTAGGAACAACGTTCAATGTTAAATATCAATGAAGTTGTGGATGAACTAAGTATAACATTCAACGGTTGGTTTTCGGAGTTTAACTTCGTCGATCTTAGTCAATAATAGTTGTGAATTTTGTATGCAATATCGGACAGTGATATCGACGAGTTTAAAGATATCTTTCGTTTACACCGACTAACAGAAGATATCTTTCACCACTCATGCTTCACTATTTCGATACTTGTATTCATATGTTTGTTTTATTTCAGGTTTTTTCGAAAATAAGATCCTGGATCAGGTCACGACGGAATAGAGATCGAACTATTCAAAGGGAACAACTTTTTTACAATCCATTAGTGGATGATTTATCACCAGATAATCCTGAACCTGACCATCCAGTTGAAGAGCCTTATTATTCATATTTCTACCTAGACTTTATTCTTTATATTGACGCTCCATACGAGCTAGACCTCAAAATCCTGGAAGCGCAGGGACGTTCAATTGAAAATATTATTTCAGGTATGCTACTATTGTACGAATAAGTTAATTATTTTATATGTATACGAGCAAAAGTGCATTCACACTTTGGACAACAAACAATGCAGATAAACTTGATTGCTTGAGAACTACATAAGGTGTCCTACAAGTGCACTAGTTTGTTTGAAAAATGTCAGTGTACCAAACAGCAAAAAATATCCATGCTTCTGCGAGGAATAAAAAATCGGGTAAAAGACACCGTTTAGTATCTACAGAACAATTGCTATAATGAAAAAGCTACAAAGAAATCTTATTTAACAAAAGACATACAAGGAAAAGTCATTGTTGGTCAAACATTCATTTCACAAGTTACAGTATTTTGTAAAATCTCTGAAGGTTTTACATTATTCGTTTCAACGTTACCTTGACTTTTGATAGTTATCAGTTTTAATAACTGTACTAAAACTTCGTGAATTAAAATATCAGGTCGAGGTGTTTTCACTTCCATCATTGTTTTGCGATAATATTTTTTTTTTTATCAGCAAATCCATCGTAGTTCTTATTTTTATAAAATGTATTATTATTATTATCATTATTATTATTTTCCATTTACACATTAAAGCTAATAAGAATATTTTCCGGGGTTATGTTACTGGTTTCCAGTGTGTTCGGAAAATGAAACAAAAAAGAAAAAGAAAGATAATCTAAGAGATTAAAAATAAGATATGCAGTGTGTGTAAGTTCAATTTACTAAAACCACTGCATCAACAGAAAACATGTCATATGTTTTAAATATGACCAATAGTCATATTTTGTGTGTACATGGGTTTGTGTAATTTAATCCCCAATTAATAACAAGCATATTTTTATTAGAAGCATATACGATATCAGAAGAATAAGACTTCTCTCTTGTAACACGCCGTAATTATCATTCACTATCCCTTGCTATATTCTAAGTAATCGAGAACTGTAATTATGTAAAAGAAGAATAAACAAAAATGAATTAAAACATAATCAAATATGAATATCAATGAATGTTTCGGATAATATTTCAATTGTAGATATATCTACTCTTTCTCTCTTTCTCTCGGTTAATATGTGCATGATTCTTGCATCTTATCTCTAGATAGAGAACTTGGAACAAAGAGAAGTCATCATATACCTTGCAAGAACAAATTAAATTTTGACGTGCAGTGGGTTTGAACTCAATACCCCAGGATTTCTAGCCCAGTGTCTTATAACACCTTACATGAAATAATGGTCGAAGAGAGAAAGAAGGGAAGGAAAGTTTGATTTAAAAAAGAAAAATACAGAAATAAACACAGAAAATTTGCCGAATGAAGGCTTAAGTAGCTAAAGCTCTATTAGGACAACTCTTTTGAAGAAATCTTGAGTGTGACACAATATTCATTTTCTCCCATAGAAACCTGTGTGTCTTGGTAGGTATTCAATTAATTACGCTGAAATCTAAAAGATATGCCTTGTGGGGTAAAAAAAAAAAAACTATTATCTGTCACAAAGATTTTTGTTGCGGGTCTACATTGTTTAACCCTTCCAGGAATCGATGATATGAACAACCAATCCATACAATATGCATCCACTTTTTAATTTAATTATGTTTAACAAATTTATTCAAGTATCAAATATGAATAAAGTAGTTATTTACATTTATTTTACTATTTTTGTTCACACAGCAATCTGAGAAAATTAAAATTAGAACAAATCTTCATAGCTTAGCACTTAATGTTAATATAACAAAAGTATTTCAACTAGTCTAATACATTAAGTTTGTTACAGATGTTCTAAAAGAAGCGGGAATACAATATTGCGGTACGTATATTACTCAATGATTTTAGAATGTCCTACGACTCGATTAAGAGGGAAATACTGTACAACATTCCTACAGAATTTGGAATACCTAAAAAGCTGGTTAGATTAATTAAGATATATTTAAATGAATCCCAAAGTAAAGTCTGAGTAAGGAAATTCTTGTCCATGGGGTTTCACTTCTAGAATGGTCCAAAACAAGGAGTTGCGTTGTCACCATTATTATCGAACTTTGTTCTGGAATACGCTGTAAGGAAAATCAAAGATAGCAACGAAGGCCTAGAGCTGAGTGGTATTCACCAGTTTATGGCATATGCTGATGATATAAATCTGATAGGGGATGGTAGAAGAACAATTCATTATTCTAACACTCTTCTATTCGCTGACGACCTTAAACTATTCTCCAAAATTAATTCGCTTGAAGACTGTACAAAACTACAAATAGACTTTAAGAACTGGTGTGACAATAACAAGTTTAAATTGAACGGAAATAAATGCAAAACTCTTTCCTTTACCTGCAAAGAAAACACCATTAAATATGGCTATTCTATTGAAGGAACTATTTTGGAGACACCTACTTTAATTAAACATTAAGGAGTGCTATTTGATCTTAAACTAAGTTTTACTTATCATATTGAATCAATTGTTAATAATTCATACAGAAATCTTGGCTTTGTTATGAGAATAGGTAAAGAGTTTCAAGACGATGCTACGTTAATGAAACTCTACTTCTGTTTTGTGTGATCGCAATTAGAATATGCGACTCTGTCTTGGTCACCAACAACACTAAAACATATAGATATGATTGAAAGAATACAATCAAATAAATAAATAAATAAACATTAGAAAGAAATGCAGAAGCCCTATCAAACGCTTGCAGGGCCATGGCTTTAGAAATAAATGCAGCGAACACTAAATACATGGAAGTTCACCAAAATGGTAATACTACAAATTATAATTTCGTCAATATATCAAATAATGCTTTCTACCAAGTAGATACTTTCAGATGCCTTCGAACAATATTAACAGATCAAAACCACATCCATGAAGAAATTAAATGTTTACTGAAAGCAGGAAATTCGTGTTATTATTCGGTTCAAAATCTTTCGTCTTCTATCGGGGAATTTGAAGCGTAAAATATAGAAGATGACAATCAAGCATGTTTTGTTGTATGCATGCGTGCTTACTGTGAGCGAAGAACGTAGATTGGAAGTATTTGAGAATAAAATCTTGAGACGAATATTCGGACCAAAGGGAAACGGGAATGATGATTGCCAGAAACTTCATGATAAGGAACTGCGTAATTTGTACCATTCAACAAACATCGTTAGGATCATCAAGTCTAAGAGGCCCAGTGTGGGCAGGTCACGTAGCTAGAATGGAAGAAAGTAGTTACACTTTCAAAGGTTTGACTGGAAACCCAAGCAAAGAACGTCTATTAGGAAGACCGAGGCGCACATGGGAGGACAATATTAAGTTAGATCTCGAAGAAATAGGAATACAAAATAGAAACTGGATCCAATTGGCTAAGGATAGAAGTCACTAGTTTTTGTGAACGCGGCATTGAACTTTCGGGTTCCATAGGCCATACAGTTAGTTACTTAGTCAATTCTATTTCTCTTTCAGAAAAGAATAAATTTTTTGTACTTATTCACAATTTCTATTCCCTCTGCTGTTAATTTCCGTATATACTTATCTTTCTTGTGATTTTTATTTGACGTAGGCAAAATGCCACAATTAGAGAGGCATCAAACAGCCCTGAGAAGATTACAATACAGAATTGATTTATTCACAAGAGACTTAAGAGTTGAACGCCAAAATACAAGTGAGAATATAAGATCTAATTTCTCACCTTGGGTAAAAACAAAAAGACAGGTAAGTCTAATTCGTATCATATTAAAATATAAATCAATATTTTAGCTTTTAATTAAAAGCACTATCGTTGAAATGTAACATGCTAAAGGACTAACTATTCCCAAAATTTCAGATTTTTTTTTATCCAGGCCCATTGGAGATATTGGACAGTGAAATGCGCCAAATTGGCATAATTCTCCAAATTTACGATTTTTTTCATTCCTTTGGGAGCAGCTACAGGTCTGCAAGTTTTTGAGTATAACCTTATGATCCCGGACTGCATGCACACACAAATTCCCAAACATGTCTCCAATATCCAAAAATGTTGCTAAAAGGCCCTAATTTCACTCCTTTTAAGTGGTTTTAGGCAAAAATGTTAATAGATCAAAATTTTAGCTCTGCACAAGTTGGAGACGTCCAGCAACTTTCAATTTGGTAGGACAAACACATGCTGAGATGTTCAAAACAATATAAATGTTTAAAATACAGAAAACGCAAAATGGCGGCAGCCGCTGCGTCGCCATGCGATGTTTAAAAAATAATTAATTGCGGTTTTGAAGTACTCTAATATAGGATAAATATTCATTTAAAAAATTGATTTTTTGGAGATGTTCGAGCGGCAGTTTTCCGTTTTTCTCGATCATTTAGCTTGGATTGACCGTTTTATGAAAAAAAATCACCGACCACCTTGCACTCTTCAAATTTGTTAGAGACCTTGCGATATTAAGGATTTGTAATATTATCAACCCTGTGATTATTTCGAACTTGGATTTCATCAATGTATTTCTATTTGCTGAGGTTAGGTTTTTTTCAATTCGATTTCCTCAGAAAGGTACCACTCATGAAGCTTGAGGTTGACACCCCAGCATTAATGTCTAACACTCGCCCTCACTACCGTTCACTTTCTGACATCACAAATACGTTTTGAGAGGACGGTTCGAGCTTTAAGGATTTACCTTATATGAAAATGAAGAGGCAGAAGAGGCGTGATTAGAGTCTTCGTCTTCGAAACAAAACCATTTGCTCGGAGGGACTCGTGGTACTTGAATTTAGATTTTTCAAGAGCAATATCGACAAGAGGGAGAAAAAGAATGGACTTGCATCTACGACGAAGGTACAGTAAAATCTTCGAAACAATACAGTGACAATGCTAGACTTAGAATATTATGAAAATTCCTTAACTCCTATCCTGCTCTCCTGTATTTTGTGGAAAATGAAATTGTGCTCATGTTTTCTTTCAAATATTACCATAGATCTACATCTATAATTTTCATTATTATGTATTCGGCAATAGATATTATTGAATGACGTGTTCAGTCATTTTCCAGCTTTCGATGCCGGTGATGGAGAATAATTCTCGAAATTTATTAATTTTATGCTAAGTATTTTTCAAGGTTGTAGCCTCAATTCACAAAAGTACAATGGTAAATCCGTCATATTACAGTACATTCAGTTAATGGTATATAATTACATGGTCATGGATTTGTGTTTCTTACAAACAGAATGTATAAGTCTTTAGTCTTTTCACTTGAAGGTTCAAACATTTCTACTTACACTTGTTACTTGCTCATAGTGAGGAACTCCTTTCTTTCTTTCAAATTTGATTGTCTTGTTCTGTTAATTACATACCGAATTACTCTAAGGGTTGCCAGTTGCTTCTGTTTGCGGCTTTTAGACAACGGGTGAAGGTGATATTACCCTCTTTTTAGTATTCGAATTTGATGATAATCATGGTAGTATCTCAGAAGAAATTTCCCTTGTAGTTGTGAGAATTGATGTTTGAATATCCTCAGAAAATCTCTGGATATGATCTTGCAGAAGACTCTGCTACATCAATAATAATAAAAAAGCCTTTTTATGGTGTGATATCCTGCGTACAACTTTACAACCAAGGAGGTAACATTAAGATACATGCTCAAGTCTCGGTCATAGCATTGGGTACCTCACACAGAGTCTCTGTGTTAAGCAAATATAGAATAATCGCGAATTAACACGAGATATACTACTTGCAGAAGAGGGGATATGCTGGTGGTCAAGATGGAATGGGTGTGACTAATAGTGAAACGGGAACTTTTCGGAGTCAACCGTAGCGGATTGATTGTAATATAACAGTAAAGCTATGAAAATTACAAGACATCACTAATATGAAGAAATTATGTACTTGGCGTCAGATTTTGGGAATAATACGTAAGAAAAGGAAAACATGTATACTCTCGAAGTGCTAGCCCGGAACAAGCAAATGGTAATGCATAGTTAATAAATAATGGAAATCGCAGAGTTTCACAGAATTCCTGGACAAGTATATTATAAATGTTCCTGAGAAGAACATTTAGAACATTAAGTACGTTACCTGTTATTCCAAAAGTATCGCATATAATCCAGCCCGTCTTATTTGCTTGTTATCTTAAAAGTTTCATTACTGTATATTTTCACAACACTCCATATACATATATAAACCAAGCAATTTATTTCTGTAAAAGTTGGAACATAACCCTGGCATGTATACAGTATGCCATTTATATTTTCATTACAAAATGCCACAAACTATATCTTTACTTCTTAAAGATGACATCGCAATGATGTGCTTCCTTTCGTGGTTCACATACTAATAGCATGTTATAGAAACTGCAGAATACTCGGTGTAGCATATCTCGCAGAATCGCAGTGATTTCGCCTTCAATCTTCTGTTTCAGGATGTGTACGGTACATCTTGCCTTTAAAATGTCCCCATAGGAAGAAATCACACACACTAAGATCAGAGGATCTCGCAGGCCACGGAATGTCACCGTTACAGGAAATGATGCTCCTTGGAACAATTGGCGAACGAATTTCATCGATAGACGTGGCTCCGCCCATTGTATCATACAAGAAAGAAAGGCTCAGTGTTCGTATTCAACCCGAGTTCCTTAAAGAATTATACAGAAACAAATAATTTACGCTTAATTATTTTTATAATTTTTTTTTATGTATTATAATTTTCTTCTGTGTACATGAAAACCAAAATTTTCGTTGTTACGGATAGTTATTTAACCGTTTCGTGTCAGTCAATTACGTGTCCCTGGCTGTCAATAAGCTGTAAGCATCATGTTGAAACACTGCTACTGAAGTATTTGACAGACAAGCAGTGCCGGACTGGCCACGTTGTCTACTTGGCAATCGCCAAGGGCCCGAGGCCCGTAGGGGCCCCGCAGGGATCACGAGGCGCAGGCCTTGGTAGAATTTTCGCGATTGCAAATGTGTTCTTGAGTCTTCCTACCAAAAAGGTTGCGGAAGGCTAAGTTCGTCTTCCCGAAAGAAGTCTTCTCGGACCTCCCTTGCTCATATCAGTACGGTCCCATAAGCCAGTAAAACTTCGGACTTAGCATTGGCCCCCGAAGTAACTTTACGATTACGTTTGATTGTCTCAGTATTTTTTTTTTTTTTTGCGATCTGCTTTGTACTACATATTTATTCAGTACAGAAAATATAACGTTGTCACTTATCTAGTTTTGCTACTGACGTATTAAGTTTATATATATAATATATATATAAGTTCGCCACTTATAGTTTCTGGGCCAGTCTAATAAGCTAGATATGGTTATCCATAATTTACGGGTTAATGTGGAATTAGTCTCCAAAATATATGGTTTATAAGATTGGCTTAAATGTTAAAACTGACTATCACAACAACCAAAATTGAGATCTATCTACAACAAGTTTAACCTTGTCTGCAGTGTCGAACTGGCCACGTTCAGGGCCCTTGGCGCGGGTCCTTAAAGGCACCTCTATATATATATATATATATATATATAAGATGTATTTGTGGTTAAGTGTAAGTGTGTGTGAGCAGTGTAAAGTGTAAAACTTTTACTAAATCCCCTTCCTCTACTTGACATCACAATAGAGGATGTTGTCACTTCCACGATCACTGCCGAACTTCACATCTATCTTTCGTTGAACAAAACAAATATGAAGGGAGTTCATGATTACTAGACATATACTTTCAAAGAAACTATATTTATGAAAATATTTTTACCGCAGGTATTTTACATAGAAGTAAAATAATCATTATTTAAGTAAATACGAGGGAGAGGTGAAAAGTTCTCGGCCTGACGATGAAAGACTGCGAATTTCAGTTTGAAAATGATGTTATTTTTCGACATAATGTCCCTTAACTTTAATACACCTGGTCCAGCGTTTCTCCAACATCAGTATTCCTTCCCGGAAGTGCGGGTCGGGAAGGTCGTGAAAATAGTCATCAACGACCCTCTCAACTTTTTCATTCGACGTGAAGCGCTTCCCGGAATAGAAATTTCTTCAAGTTTGGGAATAGATAGAAGTCAAATGGTGCCAAATCAGGAGAATATGGGTGATGGCAGAGCAAATCGCACCGCAAATCCCACAGTTTTTCAATCGCCAATGCACCCCTATGCACAGATGCGTTGTCCTGGTGAAAGATGATTTTTTTCTTCTTCAAGCCGGGCCTCTTCTCGCGAATTTTGGCATCCAGCTGGTCAAGGAGGTTGGAGTAATATTCGCCTGTAATTGCTCTTCCTTTTGCAAGGTAATCAATTAACAGGATTCTTTCGCATCCTAAAACACGCTGGCCATGACCTTTCCGGCCGATACGATCATCTTCGCTTTCTTCGGCGCTGCACCACCAGCTTACACCCACTGTTTGGACTGCTGTTTCATTTCTGGCGTGTAGTGGTGAACCCATGTCTCATCCATTGTCACAAATCACTGCACAAAATCGGTCGGATCCCTTTTGAATCGGTCCAAAGATTGCTGCGAAAATCGTTTTCGCATTTGCTTTTGGTCGGCAGTCAGCAAATGCGGCACCCATCTTGCGCAGAGCTTTCGCATCCCTAGTTCTTTGTGCAAGGTGTTTCGCACCCGTTCCTCCGATATCCCCACACTCTAAGCTATCTCACCCACTTTCACTCGCCTGTTTTTCGATTGTTTCCGGTGTGGTTGCGGTTTTTGGCCTTCCTTCACGTGAGTCATCTTCGAGGGATGTACAACCACGTGTAAATTCAGCTGCCCACCTTTTAACGGTTGACATGGAAGGGGCAGAGTCCCCGTAAGCTTTTGTCAACTTCGGATTAATTTCCGTATGGGTTAATCCATCCAAAACGTAAAATTTGATTACAGCATGATATTCAAGTTTATCCATTTTCACAACTAACACTCAAGACGTCTAACTGCAACAATGCATGCACACAAACTGCTTGAAAGAACAAGTTGACACTTGTTATACGAACAATTGAAAAACGCCCCTAGGCAAGAACAATATAATTTTGCTGATTAGAGTGCCATCTCTGGGTCAGGCCGAGAACTTCTCACCCCGCCCTCGTACAAATTCAAGCTGACAACGAATCTTCCAACACTATTTATTATACAAATATTCGATTTAATTTTGCTAAAAAGGGATTATAATTTTCCTTCTTCCCAAATTCAGATTTCACCCTTGTTCTAATCTCTTTCTACAATGTTAGTTCTAAACTTCTTGTTGACAGAGCTCAAATGAAACAAATATTGGATCATGATCTCTGTTCACTTCTACAACATATTTGTAAGATATGCATATACACAAAAAAGAGAATATTAATAATAAAAATAAAATATTAATAATACGAATGCAAGTAATTTGACCGTGCACTTTTATAATACGGATCCATAGTACAAGTAGGAGTCGGAGTAGGAATGTGTTAGAAGCCCCGCATGCAAGGGCGCCGATTTCTCTGTAAATTGGGGGGGGCATTCAGATGCAGAAAGCATATATGAAGTTTTTAAAACAAATTGCATTCAAATTATGCCAAATATTGTAAATTTGTAAATACAGTAAGGGGGTCTACATGAGCTTTGGGGGGGGGCCTCGGCTCCTCCGGGATCGGCGCCCTTACCAGCATGGGGTATGTTAGTTCTGTTCTAGAAATAAAATGGGAAAATTAAAGACTTCCTCAATTTTGTACGTACATGTTACAATCTGTGGATCCGTATAGTAAAACTGCTTGTTAAATATACTGGCTTGTTAAATATATAATTATGTGATAATCTGATCATATACACTGAGTGCTCTCTGAGTTACGACTGGCTCCTAATATTTCGTTCATTCACCTTTTGCTCGAAGAATGGCCTGAAACACGGCATGGCATGGATTCTACAAGCTGATTGATGTTTTCACGGGGATTTGACATCATATATCCCTGATGATATTCCACAGTGATTCCACAGATGTCGGTGGAAGAGCCATGACGCAAAAAGCACGTTCCACAACATCCCATAGGTGCTCTATAGAATTGAGATCCGGTGAGTTAGAGGGCCAATTCATATGCTGCAGCTCCGTGAAAAGTATCTCAAGCCAAGCAAGTAGTTCTGGCTCAGTAGTACCGTATATTGGAGTCCTGAAAAATGCTGTCTAAGTTGGTAGGAGTGTTGCCTTGCAGGATGTACATGATCCGCTAATACCCGCAGCTACACAACAGATATCACACTGTTGTCCATCCATACTAAGAGTTCCAGTCTATACAAACAGAAGCACCCACAAACAATACAGCTGCAACCAATTGCCTGTACAGTACGTACCATGCACGTGGGATCCATAGCTTCGTGTTGTTGGTGCCATACATGCACGCAGCCGTCCGAGTGGTGTAGTATAAACCGCGATTCATAGAAGCAAAACATTCTTTTACAATTATCCACGGTCCAATTAGCATGCTTCTATGCTCAAGTGTGACGAAGTCTTGGGTGGGAAATCGTGAGGGGTGTATGACAAGTAGATCATCTGTTGTGAAATTTCATTCGCATTCGTTCCATATTTGAGTGGAATATGGGTATTGTACATCCACTAATTTATTGGTCACGTAATTCCCAGACACTGATGGTTCGTTTGGTTGTCACGAGTCGTGTCGTTTTACATGACGCTTGCCGCGTGGCGTGATCTTCCCTACGCCCCTGTAGTTCCATCTCTGGAGGCTGTTACCCAATTTTCTTGTCACTGTTTGCACACCTTCACTACACTGGAACTTTCGCATTCCACAAGTGTCGCTTTCTGTGTTATTGATGCATCTGCAGCTCGAACAGCCACAATCATGACTTTTTGGAATGCGGATAAATTCTACGCACATCCTATTTTAAGAGTGTGCTGTCTGCCAACATGTAGCCCCGAGTGTATTCTTTCTCTACAATACTCTCAGTTGAGGTGCTGATGTTATCAGAACGACTGCTGACCACACCACGTAAAGAAATAGCAATCTGACAATTTAAGTAATATAATCTCTCTCTCTTCCTTATAAGGCGTAGACGTGAATGAAATACTGAAATTATTTTTAAAGGATTATTTTCCTCTTAATTATTATTTAAATTCGTAAAATTGAATTCATATGATATTTGTAATGCTTATATCTATTCGTATAGTGTCTTGCTTTATCAATCACTGAGGAAAGATTTTGCTGCCGTGATTAGGATTTCTTTTAGCCCTTACGAGACCGACCTTGAAAACGACGCATACGGGGCAGTCACTTATTTAATCCTCTGCTGTGTGAACACTAATTAAGATATCGGGATGATTTTTCTATGGTAAATATGGTTGGTCCATAGTGTATCCTCATGGTATTTTCTTCCCTGAGTGTCGAATTTCCCTCTCAAATTTGAGCCCAATCAAAAAATCGAGAATTTTCAGATTTCCACTTTTCTTTTTTTACCTTTATAACTTCCTTCGTTTAGAGAGATCTACTTATGACTTATCAGGTGCATACCTCGTATGGATATCTATTTGTTGCGACCAATTAGATCATCCCTAAATCACTGTTACAAACTATGGAAATTAAAATTTCCCTATTTTTGGTAGAAAAATTAAAATTTTCGAAATTTATTTTTATAACTCCGTACCCATACGTACCAACGCAAATCAACTAACGCCAGTCGAACAACAGTCCTTAGTGAACAAAAGCAAGTACTGACTGCGTAATTAGGGGGCGCAAGAAAAATTCGAACTTAGGTTCTAAACCTTGATTTTCTTTTACTTCTCTATTTACCAAAATCTATTTTTTTAAACTACACGCTTCGTTTCTTAGACGTCGACATGATACTTGTAGGATATATTAGCAGTGTACCACAGTTTATTTTAAGATAGTTTGCGTCTGTCTGGTAGCAGCATTTCCAGCCATAGAAATTTTTAATTCCCTCTTTTAGGGAAAAATCCCAAAAATCCCTTTTCCTCCTTTGTTGGCTACATCGGGACAAACGTACCAGTATCTGAAAGTCTCATTTTTGTTCTACACAAGGCACCATAGAAAGTTTCAAATGGATAATTAGGGGAAGTACAGCTGAAGTTTACAGTTGACCTTGCTCTCTAAGTGGAAAGATAATTGTGATTTTTTTTTAGGTAGAACGTAGAATAATATATTTTTTAATGGCATGCTTACTTTATTACCAATCGCCAAGATACAGGATACTTGTAGGACATATTATAGGGATACCAAAGTTAATTTAAGATAGTTTGTGTCCGTCTGGTAGCAATGTTTCTATCCACAGAAAATTTTAATTCCCGAGTGTCCGTTTTTAGGTGAAAAATTCGGAAAATATCCCACTTTTGCCTCTATAATTTCCCTCTTGTTGGCTACATTGGAAGAAACGTACCAGTATATTAAAGCCTCGTCTCAGACCTACACAGCACATCATAAAAAGTTTCAATAGGATAATTAGGAAAGCTGCCGACAATGCATAACTTTTGATTTTTGCTTCTAAGGCGGAAAAAGTGTCAAAATTTCGTGTGTAGAATGAGAGATATTTTTTTCTTTCTGTCTTTGTATGGCACCCAACGACTTCAGATTTTCACTGTATGTTGTCGACACATCAGAAAATTTTTTGAGGTGACTTGGACCCATGTGGCAACAGTGGTGCCAGCTCCAAAAAATTAAAGTTCTGTTACGGAATTTTTGTGAATTTTTACTCTACATTTCCCTCCCATTGGCAACGCTGCAATCAGACTTACTTGATAAAATTGCCACATCCTTCTAAAACACAAGGTATCAACCATATCAATCGAGTAAATAGTCTTTGAGTTGTAATTCATTAAGTGAAAATCTACGAAAACGCGAAAAATGACCCTGTCTCGAAAGGGTTAAGTTGGAAAAGCAGAAATTATTCATACCAACAACATTAAGGCGAAGCTTTGCAAGATTCCCATGCGAGAATTTGTTTCGACCACAAACAATGGCTAATCATATACCTAGGTAATTAGATGTTTTGGGGAACGATTAACTGTACTTTGGGCCAACGGCGGAATTAGGAAAAGAGTTCATCAACTTATCGATACTCACCGATGGGAATGGAAGTGTGACACTCAGTAGCGTATACGTTGCATCAAAGAAACCACATTGTGTGAGGCTTAGTTGTACCTTCGCGACTGCAAGAAACCAACGAGATGCTCCTGAAAATGCAAAAAGGCTTTCTGAAAAGGGTTCATGGTGACTGCCGGCTTCAATCAGCGGTACGAACTGGAGATTGTCATTGTATTGTAAAGAACTAAAATCAACTCGCAGTACTAACAGAAGCTCTTGAATACAATCTACGTGTAAGAGTTACTAGAAAAAATGAGATGAAATCTTTCAGTTTAACATCCCACGTTTATACCTGTTAAGCTAAGGGAGGCGGATGATTAAGACAAGTGAGATGCTGAAAACATCGGTGGTACAAGAATGTGGAAGGAAACGGGAATACCTCGAGAAAAGCCACCGACACGATGGTGTACATCACAAACTTACTTGGTCGGAGATCGAACTAGAAACACCACACACCAGAGATAGGCGCTGTACCAATGAGCGCCGTGTCCCCCAAAACGATACTAGAAATCACGGAAACGAGATCAATATTGTCAAGACAAAGAATTGCCACACACCTCTTACATTCTACCAGGATATGAAGGAGACTAATTGAATACCTTTCAACGAAATATCAACTAAATCAAATGAAGTTTTCTGGATTTAGACTTTTGAAAGTCCTTTACACAAGAAAGTCGTGCTAACCGAGACAAAAGTTTAATAATTTAAAACCGCCATCTATACTGCTATCCTAAGTTTAATATCAAATACCAGAAAGGGTATCTCTAAACGAAGTGCCAATACTCAAGAAATAGAAAGCGAAATTGTGCTACTATCTGCTTCTATTACAACTGTGCAAAAAGCATCAATTATGTGTGTTCCTGCTGTGAATTGTTAAATTTAATAACAGTCATTTATTAGTTTATTTTCATTTCTAAAAGTAAATTATATGAAAATTATTAAAATCCTCAATTCAGTTAAGAAAAACTCTTATTTACGTTGTACATTCACAGACAGCTTGAGTAAACATGTATATTCTTATTGTCATTGCAAAAGCTACCAATAAATGTAAGATTAGTTTCTCTTCTTCCCGATATATTCCCTTCATCCTAGCCAAGAACTTCCTTGTTCATTGTAAGAAACAGTCAATGAACGTTCCTATCAAATAAAATGGCAGAGAACACGTTTTAAAGGGGTAATCGTAATGAAGACAATACGAGCAACATCGAGATGAGAAAGGTTCAACACCATTCTAGACGGCTTTGCTCCACACCTTTTCAGTGATAGTTGTGAGAGTATATCGCCACAGAAACAGTTTAACAGAACATCTAATTCATCATGCAGAGATGAATAGCAACACACATCGTAGGTTCTCCCCAACGCCCCTAGCAGCTTAACAGGATTTGGTTCTAGATGTCAACTCACTTCGATTTCTACCATTTCCAACCAAACAGTAGAAGAGCTGTTAAGATTCGATTCGTCATTCCAGACGACGAGGATGACGACAATCACACAGGAGTTCTCAATGCTTTATTTTAATAATCTTTTCCTTCCTCACTTTATCTCACCTTCTAAACTAGTATCTTTTTTTATAACATTGAATCTTTTGAGTTTTATCTATACTCAAACATTTTTTTAAAGTCCCGTGCAGGACATCAGTTGTCATCCCCATCCTTTTATCCCTTAGCTAGATGTTTAGTAACTATAATCTGAGCAAATAACTGAGGCCCCCTACGCGGTACACAACGTAAAGCTTCCCATTCACATTCCGCAACAAGTGGCGTACCTCTGAAAATTGAATACAGTTAACTTTAAATTTTCCTTTATTATTGTCAAAAATAGAATTAAAAAATAATGTAGCTAGAAATCAACGCTTCCGGCAATTTCATTTCATTTTAATATATCTTCGCCTTTTAACATTTCTCCGCAGTTCAGACGTAAATTCCTTAAGGGGGCAGACTACCAAATATTTTGCCCGTTTTTCGTAGGTGAAAAGAGAAAATGAAAGGTAACTTACCACAATAATAGATAATGTTATTTTACACCTGAAAATACGAATCGGAACAATAATCAGTGTTGTCATCCATAGAATGACAGTGTGGCCAAAATTTGAAGTATACAAAAATCTTGGTTAAATCAGAGACTAGAAAAATAAACTGAACGGTAATTGATGACTTATCATATCATCTGTGTTCCTTGTTAACTACTTTTTAAATATTATTTGTATTTATTTGGAAATAATTTATTTTGTAAAATCTTATGTAAGTTATTACAAAATAAATACAAAATAAGAAAAGTTGTTAGCTTTTGAAAAAATATTTAGTAGTCTGCCCCCTTAAGTCTTTTATTATTTCATTGTATAGAGTAATTAATATTTGTTTTTGTTACTCTTCAATAACTACTTCAATATAATTGGTGTTTTTGTATACATATTTAGATAGAACTGGAAGATCAGATTTTACAACTTGTATCAGACAAGAAAAAGCTTGTGCGTATGATTAAAAATGAAGAAAAGGAAATGGACGAACTTAAGAGAAGACTTGCACTGGTCAGTGATCTAAGACTAAGGAGGGTATGTACGAGTGAATCCGTTTCTTTCTTTCCGAAATAGTTGTTTTCATTCTATTAATACGTAGTTATTTCATTATATGCAATTGGATTATTATCACTCTAAGAGCTATTATAATAAGAATTTTAATGTTATAGTACGCGGTACCCGTACTGGCGTATGACCCTGAGCGTTGCTCTCATGTTGACCAATCTAGTTGCAATGACATTACCAGCGCAATGAAGTGGAAGACTGCTTCGGCCGAAACTAAGATAGAAATGTGACGTTTCGGACGTAAGGCAGTAACGAATATATTTCTGAGAATATAAGTGAAACAACCATGTTTCTAGCTTATTTTTAAGTGTTTTACGGCCGTTTTATTTTCTCTCATTTCTTACTGTCGTTATTGCTTTCTTATTAAACCTAATTTTATCAACGAGAATTAGGTTTAAGAGATTAATTTTATTACTCCTCTCAAATTTTAAATTTGCGTCAGTTCTAAAAGGAATGTACAACTACAACTCTACAGTGCGTCCTTTTAGTACTACTGTGTAGAACTGTTTGAGGACACTAATCTCAATAAATTTTAAACTTACATTATTAGGTTATAACAGCTGTTCCTATTATTACAATTTTTAAAACTATTTATACGTTATTTCTTGATTTAACTTGGTTGAGTCCATGTATATTAGCTACGATTGTTATGTTTTAATTCTTCTTTAAATTTTCTTATGCTTCATTTATTTATTCTGTTTCTATTTATTTTGTTTATTTTTATTAGATGTTTATTTATTAGTTTAATTCTTTCATTATTTATACACTGTGTGTTTTATTTAATTTTGCCCATTTTGCACACTAAAAGCACTAAGAACACTAACTTGACACTTAATCCACATTCACCAAACCACACTAAACCACACTAGTCTACACTAATCATTAAAGCAGTCCTCTTGATAGTCCTTTGGGTCTTCGTTTATTGAATCTTATCGTGGTTGGAATATATTTTTGACCCGGTAACACAGGTTTGAGGTCCAGGGCCCACTCAGAGTACTTAGTGTGGACCCTGGTCCGAGGTATCCTTCCATCTCTGCCGATGTAGGGATCAATCTTTATTAACATGAAGTAATTGAGACATTCACGAAGTCAAGCTTGTGAAATATGGAGACACAGTCATAACCAACATGCAGACGTTCACACCAGATGAACCCGCCACCCGAAGGAAAGACACACTTCCAAAAAACACACTCTAGTGCGTCCGGGGTTTCGCTACAAGGCACCTATGCCTTGGCAAGCACTAGCACAATCACACTCATTCCCCCCGGCAAATACGGAGTTCCTGTATCTTCCACGACGGTGGCGCAGTGGCTCAGTGGTTGAGCGTTCACCTCTGGTGCTTGCTTAAAAAATATCTCATTCCACCTCTGAAATTCACACTTTTCTTACCATTTACAGAACGTGGCTTATTATAAGCTTCAACTGTACTTCCCCTAATTATTCTACCGAAATTTGTTATGGTGCGCTATGTAGGCTAAGAACGAGGATTTCAGACAGTTGTACGTTTGTTCGAGTGTAGCCAACAAGAGAGAAATAATAGAGACAAAATTTTTTTTTTCAAAATTTCCCCCTAAAATCGGAAATAAAAATTTTCTGTAGCTGACAACAGTGCTAGCAGACACACACAAACTATCTTAAAATAAGCTTTGGTATCCCTATAAGATATCCTACAAGTATTGTGACGATGTCTAATAAAGTAAGCAGGTCATTAAAAAATATTTCAGTCTGCCTAAAAAATCTCAGTTATCTTTCCACTTACAGAACAAGGTCTACTGTAAACCTCAACTGTACTTCCCCAAATTATCCTATTGAATCTTTCCGTTGCGTTGTGAAGGGCAAAGACAAGACTTTCAGATACTGGTACGTTTGTTCCGATGTAGCCAACAACAGGGATATAATAGACAAAACACGTAATTTTCCCCTCAAATCTGGAATTAAAATTATCCGTAGCTGGCAACACTGCTATCAGACAGACGCAAACACTGGTACATTAAACATGGTACATCTTTAAATAAACACTGGCACATTACTAACATATCCTACAAGTATCATGGCGATATTTGAGAAACAAAGCTTCTAATTACGAAAAATATATTTCGATAAACAGAAAAGTAGGAGAAAATCAAGAGTTAGAACCTAAATCCGAATTTTTCGTGCGTCCCCTAATTACCCCATTGTAACGATATGTACCCGAGTTTATTCAGTAAGGACAAATGTTCGACTGGCGTAAGTTGACTTGCACTCGGACATATAGGTACGGTTTATAACAAAAATTTCGAATTTTTTGCCCAAATTTAAGGAGATTTTAATTTCCGTAGTTTGCAACACTGCACACAGGCCCGTCCAATTGATGTCAACAATTAGGTATCCATCCGACGTATCTACCTGACAAGTCTTAAGGAGGTCTCTCTACAACGAATGAAGCTACGGGGGAAAAGTAATGAAGAAAATTCGAAATTCGAAAATTCTCGAATTTTTGACTGGAGTGAAATTTGAGAAGGAAATTCGACACAGAAGAAAAAGAAACTAAAATTATAAACTATGGTCCAACCATATTTGGCAAAAAAATATAAAGATATCTTAATTAGTGTATATACAGGAGCGGATTAAAAAAGTGACACACCCGGATGTGCCACTTTAGCCACCTGGGCCCGAAAGGGTTATTGTACATTTGATTACACTTTTTTGACTAGTAACTTGTGTTGTTGTAGTAATTATAGTCTTTACTAATAATAATATCGTTGTTGTAAACAATCACTTTATAAGGAAACATTTTCTCTCCTTTTTACATCTTGGTTCCAATACTGATGCTGAGAAATGCAGGGTGTTTCAAAATGAATATCGGGGAATTAAGTCTTCGTAGTACTTATTACATTTTACGTACAATTATAAACAATACATCAAATAAAAGAACACCTCAAAGTTTTTGCTTCAAGTGTTCGATGTGAGCTTCATTCGTCACACAGCACACATTGAGTCGATAGGCGAGAAAGGTCCATAAACTTTCCGCCATATGGCACAAAATATTCAATTCACACAGACGGTTGCACTGTAACTACAGATTCAGTCTTTGCAAAATTAAAACACAAAAAGTTTTCTGCTCTCTAGTCTCCATTTTTGCTACTTGCTCTTTCTAATGGCAGACAGAGGGAACAATGCATGGCATGCGTGTGTACAAAACTGTTTGAGTTGCTCTTTCATTTGATAATACTTATAATTGTAATTTAATTGTAAGAGATACTACAAAGTTTCAAAACCCTAACATTCATTTTGAGACACCCTTCATTACTTCAAATTATGTCATCCTATATACATGTCTTGTATGTACAGTACATATCATCAGCGCCGGCCCTAGGCAATTTGTCGCCCGTGCAATGACGTAATTTGCCACCTCCCTCTATTCTCCAGAAATAACAAATCTTAAAAGTCACGGTTTAAGTACGCTACTCCAGCATGAACAACGAAGGGGGGAAAACGACACTCGCACTCAGAAAGGCTTAAATACTTACTACAAATACGATCTTGTTGTGTCTGTTTTTCTTTAAATATTAATCTATTATGTTAGTGAAAGATAAAGCAAATACATCTGAAAGATGGTAATCCTTTATATAGAATGCAATATCGAGTTTCAATCTCAAAATATCAGTTTGCAATTATAGTGCAACTAGCTCTTTTATCTTTATTTCTTGATTTTCCTTCTACATCTGTTTTTTTTTTTCAAGTGTTTTGCACCTTCAATGTTAACGATCTTATTTGCTACAAAGACAAGAGAAGCTTTCATATCAGAACTCAGATAACTAACCAAAGGGGACAGGCGTTCGAGAACTGAGTTCTTGTATTTGACAACAATCAAGCAATTTATTCAGGGATTTATTTTACCATTTGCTTTAGCACTGATCATGTGACTTAAACAAATGGGACCTAAACATAATTTATGAATGTAGTATTCAAATAGAAGGTAAGCTTAGTAAATTTAACTACAATGATCACGAAGTCTGTTTCCAACAAGAAATATTTATTTTAAATAAAATACTTATGACAGAAATAATAAAAAGTTCTGACCAGAGTATATACACTTGTTTATTAAAAACTAAATTCTAGTGTAACAGTGTCGACAGCTTAACGTTGTCTTCATGAGACAACACTGTTACATACTGTTACACTAAAATTTAGTTTTTAATAAACAAGTGTATATACTCTGGTCAGAAGTTTTTATTATTTCTTTAGTTAGTTCCAGACTTATGACAGATATTGCAGCCCCGTGCGAATGCGGTAGAGCCGGCAATGCATATCATACATCTAGTCAACAAATTATTTGTATATGATATTCAGAAAATTATTAGTAGGCAAATTATTATTAGTTTTTACCTTTAGACAAGTTATTTGCATTTTATACTGTTCGTGATATTATTTTCGTACTCATTAAAGGCCTACTTTCACGAAAGAAAAAAGTTCATTTATACTTTTCTTTTTTGGTCGATATTGGTGAAGCTACAGAAACCCAGATTATTAGTAGGCACGCTACTCATATAAATTGTAAAATATTTGTACCGTATCAGATCTAGTATTTAATTTATGCTGCATTTTATGGTAATTACACCTACATAAAAATACTTCAGACTTAAATGACGTAAGATACATTACAAATGACTATTTAAAAAATGACTATTTAAACACTAAAGTTCATCATCATTTTATAGTTCATTTGCAAACCTACCGTGAAAATTTTAGGGAGCCAGAAAAACTTTAGTGAGCCGGACAACCATGTCCCCCGTGGATATGAGCCTGACACACTTCTCTTGCAACAGATTGTTTCACACATGGCAATGCACTTTTAAATTTTATGCTCTTAGTTTGTGAAAGGTACATATTATTTCGCTGTACGTGCATTGTACTTTCTTTTCGAAGAAGTATCGTTTTATCACCAAGTACTCTATGTTATGATGACCTTGTAATATCTACCATCCTAGTTAATGTACACAAACAGATTCACTAAGCATTGTTTTTCAACTTGAACAAGTAATGGCGTTTTAAGTGTTTGTGCATAAAATCTAAATTGAGGGAATTTTCCAACGGGCCCTTTGTTGAATAGGTATATGATACTGGTATTAAGAAACCTCAAAACTTCCTGTTGTTTTTCAGCTTCCATTGATAGGTATTTTCTAGACAAAATAACATATTTATCATCTTCCAGAGTTATAGGTAATCTGGATCCAAACTTTATACAAATGACTTGGAAGAATATAATAAAGTAGAAATTATTTTTAAATGATTTCAAAAGATCACATGAATATAGAAATTGTAAACAAGTAACCATGATGACGTTATGATAGATACTATTTTGAACGACACTTCTTAACGAGAATAATGATATATACATCATAAACGTATGTGATACTATTTTGCTGATGCTGCAAGAAGTTTTTTTTTTCTGACATGTATGATTGTACCATGATGGTGCAATTTTTGTGCACAATGTTGCCAGATATTATTGTTCTACACGGTTCAGATTCCTTAGAAACGATTCTTTCTAGGGCTTCGAAACTTTTTCATTAATAAGGAACATCAAGTTATTGATCGGAAAATTAGATGCTGTAGGCACCATCCATCTAGAAGATAATAAATATGGTAGTCGTTCAGGGTCCAAGTCCGTCTGAAAGTGGAAAGTCTATATTCTTGTTTACTTCTACTCTTGAAGAATTATATAAATATATGTTACGTTTAAAGTTGTTAAGATCCTCCCTTACTCTCCTCAAAAACTAGTAGTGACCATAAAGTTTTTATGTTTCAGATTCAGTGGGAGCGGGAGCGGCTAAGTCAAGAAATTGATTAAACAAGTAATAGTCAATGATAGATAACAGTGACTGAAACAGCAGGTAAGAGAATTGTTTAAAATGACCAGTTTATTTATGTTCTCACAGCTTCGTAGAATACTTTTGAATCTATTTGAGTTAAAGTTGAATCTAGCGCTGTTTGACTAAATGTAAGAATATTTTTTATATCAAAATAAAAAAATACAATCTTTGTAACTCACTCGACCCTAAGGATTGTATTTATATTTTCATATACAGTAAATTGAGGTATACAGTATATGTACGAAAATTAGATTTTGTTTCCCCATGTATCACAGGCTTCTTATTTTATGAGTGATGTTTTTCTGTTACTTTTCAACATAATTTGAGTCTACTTCTACACTAAATTTGTAGTCTTCGTCTTAACTCAACTGTCAAAGAGCTATGAGAAGACTTTTGAGGGATCTCATTTAAACATGAACTGCATTTTAGTGTAGAAAACCGCTTGAGCAAAAACCTTTCAGGTTTAAAAACAACAAGAAATAACCGAAGGTATAACCAAGTGGGGTAGAGCGGATTAACAAGCAGTCTAATATTCTTACGTATATCTAAAACGTTTACCATAATTTGTTACGTAGTGCCTAACAGACATGCTTCGTATGAGCATGCTTCCAGGTTCATTTCTCGGTGAGGATACATTCTTAGAACACAAATCTCACTAGCGATTTCAATAACTCTATTGTCTTAGTAAGTGAATCCTGTCTCATATAGCCTTGATTCTGAAACTAATCATCCAGTCTGTCACCATATCGGCTCCATGTAATAAGCAAAACTACTCAGGGAAGACCATAACTAACTGTAATTTCTTTGATCTGCTTTGCGCTTCCAGAAGTTATCGTTTGAACAATACTTCCAACTGATGACTTGTACAGCCACCAACAAAATTATCTCCACCATGACTGCTCTAATTCCATTACATGGGGTCCAGATCATTTGCAGTTGTGAAAACGCCTGGGCAATGCAACCCAACTTACATGAAAATTTTCTCGGCACTGACACCAGTTGGTAGCACTCAGGGAGGTGTTTATGCAGGTAAAATTGTAAAGTAGGTGATTAATGAAACAGTTCTCCAGTCTAAGATGAATCTCTATGGTTCGGATCGTTTTGCCCAATGAACACCATATATTAACGTCAATATTGCTGTGTATGTAATGTATTATTTCATTATATACTATGTGTTCAGAGAAATAAAAATACCGACCACACATGAATCAGAAAGTACTTGAAAGTAGATGAATATATCAAACGTAGAAAAACTGCTGGAAATAAATGTTTGTAATTCATTGCCTTTATTGACAGATCTTCTGCAATTATCCTCATTCCAATATCTTTTTCTATCCGGGGACGAAATGATCTTGCTTGTTGCACTGAATATGCATTGAAATTGGAATTGAAACATTTTGAAAAAAAGTTTGAACATGGCCATGATTTGAACCTGGGTCCGCAGAGTAGAAGTTCAATGCGCTAACCACATTCCTACCTCGTCACTTCATCTTCCATCCAAAGTATAAGGTAGTTAAAATCGTTTCATGGAAGATGATACACAAGAGACTAATGCTGGTATAAGGAGACGATCCTTATGTGAATGTCACAATGACTTACTCGAGATTATCTTTAACTCAAACACACACACACACACACACACATATATATATATATATATATAAGACCTTCGTCAACGAGAAAAATATCACGAAACGTTTTTCAAGTTGAGACTACGTCATCATTTTTAACGATGGGCACGATGGGCACGATTTACATTACAATTCTTCCTCACCTTAATTTCAATTTGTAAAGATGAAATGACGTCGGAATTATTTTTACATTTTTTGAATTGTATCAACACGTGTAGAAATAGAAAGTACTATTTTTATCTTCTGTAACTATCAGGTTATTTTCGTATCTAGGTATGAGGAATTTGTGGCAGAGTGGCAAAACATGAAACTCCTATGGCAGACCCCGGTTCGAATCCTGTCGGGGCAATTACTTTTTTCATTATTGGAAGGTATTGTTTACGTAATTGGTATTGTAATTCGGTTATTCGTTTATTATTATTATTATTATTATTATTATTATTATTGCAAACTCGAGACTTGGATACACATTTTATATTTTAAGAAGTTTCTGATTAGATTTCAAGTCTTTTTGTTGAAGAATGAACACATCCATTGTAAGGGGTTAGAGGAGGGAAATTTCATCATGTTGTTTTTTGTTTCTTTGTTATATTCACGCTACACTAAGCCTATATACTACATTTCACCGAAATCGATGAACTTCGCGTATTAACAACATTTAAAATATCAAGTTGTCGAAAAAGTCATGACGTATTTGGGAAAATAGGAGAAATGATGATTTGCGGATATACTAGAGATGTTCGGATCCGTGCAGTTGTTATGTCATGAAAGGCTAAGAGGTTGAACATCTTGTGTATTAATATTACTTTTTGTTTAGTTTGTTTTTACAGACATGACAACACATAGAAGACAGGAGTCCCAAAATAAAATTTTCACCACATTTTGTTGTTTTATTTTAGGAAACGGTAGAACGCGCGAAGTCTTTGAGAGTTTTACTGTCCTTAATGTTAACGTGTTTCTGTCTCTGTTCTTGAAGAGTTACTGAAAAACTAATATGAGTAAAACAAGTAAAATTAGGAAACATATGGTGCTGGGAAAGGTTCGTTAAATCAATTCATTAAAAAATATTTAAGTGTTCTGAAATACCAGATTGCAATCAAGAAGAGTGCCTGACCAGCGCCGTGCCGTGGAAAATCAGCACCCACAACGAGAGTATACGACAGCTCTTAGCATATATCAGGGAGTTTGCTAGACGAGCCGAGAAGCGCAATGGTGGTGCGGTCGTAAAAAAGAATTTCAAAAATAAACCTTGTTTTTCCTTTATTTTGAGCGGTTGTATTACTTTTCTTTCTTTTATTTTCCTACCAAATTTTTTGCCCCCTTACTTCGTTGCCCAAGGCCGTCGCCCTGCTCGACCCCCATGTTGGCAGGGCACTGTCTCTCAAGAATTCGAAGCCCTCTAAAGGCCAGTTTCTCCTTCATGTCCTTGCATCTTTTTTAATTTAAAGTTGAATTTTCTGGACTACTTTTTCTATATAACACTACAGTTTTATCACGACTGAAATCAGAGTTTCGTCATGATTACATTGGAATCGTAAAAGTATGCAATTTACTGAATTCGACGCACATTTAGTTTTTTCCTTCTCCTTGAACAGTGATGTGAGAGTAGTGGCTTAAGCATTAGTTTCACAATGTTAGGGTCGCGGGTTCGATTCCAATGTAATAAGGTCATAAGGTTTTTGGTTCATGTCCGTCCCCGGGTATTTTTAGTGTATTTTAGGCTCAACTTAATGTAAAGAAATCACGCATATAGACGACTAAGCATATCTTAGGGGAGTAATTTTGTGTTTCACTGGCGTTTCGTCACTTCTCTGCCGCTGGTTGTATAATTTTCAAAACAGGAAGTGGGGCCACAGTAGACCGCCACCGCGAGGCCCCCAATTTTTGGTGAGATGTCGCTAGTTGCCTGTCGGTGGTTCACCGATGCTTACGGTATGGGAGTACTTACGGTATGGGGGTAAGATTTAGTACGTTTTCTAAGCATGGTGACTATCTTATCCTCAAAACGCAAATAGTGTCCAGAACACATCACTCAAAAACATACCGAATTGCTTCAAGAAAATGATATAAACTGTAGTGTCTTTCGAGCTCAACTTGAAAAGAAACGATGAAGCTAACCCAGGTATTGTAACGTATCTTGGTAATCTAGTGCAATATATTGCAATGTATGTGGAATACACCCATTTATTAATGAACTTTATCTATGTATAAGTGAAAATGAATGTTGGTACAGAACTATTTCTATTGAAATAATTATCACAGATCGTAAGATTTAACAACTTCAGTGATCCTTAGCAGCCAAATAATGAAATTTTCTTGCACTAACATGTAGAGACTTTTATGTTCTTAGAATGAAAGTATTAGATTTCGTATAGAGGGAACAGATTTAGCCCTAGATTAGATAACTTCTTAAGAATCAACAAGGCTGGAGGCTAAGCAACTTGTTTACATGAAATATTTTTGATGAGATGATTTAATAATAATAATAATAATAATAATAATAATAATAATAATAATAATAATAATAATAATAACTAACTCTATGGCCTATGGAACCCGGAGGTTCAGTGCCGCGTTCGCAAAAGCTCTCCACTGACTTCTATCCTTAGCTAATTGGATCCAGTTTCTACTTTGTATTCCTATCTCTGCGAGATCCATCTTAATATTATCCTCCCATCTGCGCCTAGGTCTTCCTAATAGTCGTTTTCCTATGGGTCTACCAGTCAAGACTTTGAAAGCGTTTCTACTTTCTTCCATTGTAGCTACATGACCTGCCCACCTAAGCCTCCTAGACTTGACGACCCTAACAAAGTTGGGTAAACCGTATAAACTATGTAGTTCCTCGTTATGAAGCTTCCGCCATTCCCCATTCTCGTTCCTCTTGGGTCCGAATATTCTTCTCAGGATCCTGTTCTCAAATACTTTCAGTCTATGTTCTTCCCTCAGAGTAAGCGACCATGTTTCGCAACCATACAGAACAACAGGCATGATTATCGTTTTATATATTTTAAGCTTCAAATTCCTCGACAGAATTCGCGACGACAAGAGATTTTGAATAATAATAATAATAATAATAATAATAATAATAATAATAATAATAATAATAATAATAATAATAATAATAATAATAATAATAATAGGAGGAGGAAGAAGAAGAAGAAATAAGATAATTAAAATACCAATTGCGTAAACAATACCTTCCAATAAAAAAATAATTGCTACGACGGGATTCGAACACGGGTCGCTGATATGTAGTTTTTGCTTCACACTTCGTCACAAATTCCTCATACAAAGATAAGAAAAAATAGTAGTTATGAAGATAAACATAGAACTTTCTATTTTTCCACGTGTTGAGAGAATCCAAAGAATGTAAAAATAATTTCTATCGTGTTTTCTTCTTTAGAAATTAGAAGTTAAGATGAGGAAGAATTTTAACGTAAATAGAGACTATTGCTGAAGACGATGACGTAGTCTCAACTTGAAGAAGGTTTCATGACATTTTTCTCATTGAGGAAGATCAATATAACTTGTTTTTAATTTAAAGAAGGAAATCTCGAGTAAGTCATTGTGACACTCGCATAAGGAACGTCTCCTTATGCTATCATTAGTATCTTGTGTGTAGTCTTCCATGAAACGATTTTAACTAGCTAATACTTTGGCTCAAAGACGAAGTGAGGCGGTAGATAAGTGGTTAGACATTGGACTTCTATTCAGTAGACCCGGGTTCAAATCCCCGCTAGGTCCATACTTTTTCAAATGTTTCAATTCCGATTTCAATTTCAATGCATACTCAGTGTGACAAGCAAGATCTTCTCCTCTCCAGAAAGAAAAAGATGTTGGAATGAGAATAATTCCAGACTTTCTGTCAATAGAGACAATGATTTACAAACTTATTTCCAGCAATTGATCTAGATTTGATATCTTCATCTACTTTCAAGCATTTTCTGATTCTTGCTGATCAGTGTTTTTATTTCTATGAACATACGGTATACATGTACCGTATAAACGAAATAATACCTTACACACAGCAAAATTGAGATTAATATATGTAGTTCCGAATCGTAGACAAAACGCGCCGCAGCATAGATATTTGTCTCAGAATGAATAACTGTTTCATGCGCCATCTACTTACAATTTTACTTTCATAAAGGCCTGGCTGAGTGCTACCAACTGCTGTCACTGCCGAAAAAAGTTACGTGTAAGTTGGTTTGCATTTTTTCAGGTGTTTTACAAACTACAAAGGATCTGGACCCCATGTAATGGAATTAGAGCACTCGGGGTGACTGTACACTTCAGAATCAGTATAATCAGAATCAGTATCTTTCATTCAAGTAAATGGCATGATGAACTTTTTTGCTTACAAGGAACGGACGAAATTTCTTTGTTGGAAGTAGAGAGGAGGTTTCTCATTGCTTAAACTTTTTTTGTACTGGAGAATAAACGTTTCATGTATTGTTATTACAGGTACGAACATTTCCTCACCAGTTGCAAGACTAACGTCAATTGTTATGCAAGAGGTTTCTTCCCCATATATAACAACAAGGGTCGTTCAAGGTTGACCGGGACTTTTATTTCTTTAGATGAAACAAATAGCACAAGAAGCACCAAGCTATATCAGCAAGTATTTTTCGAGCGTCGAGGCACCGTTGCCATCGTTGTGGCAGCTCCCTGATTCCTTTGGCGTAGAAATAACTTGGTTGTTGTCGTAGCTACTGGAGGACATTGTTTCGCAGTGCTTCGCTGAGTGCTTCATCTGCCGTGAATTTCGTCCCTCCCAGATGTTCTTTAAGGGGTGCAAACAAATGATAATGATGATGGATTGCAACAACTCATCACCTTCGGCTCGAAACCGATTCAGAAGCTGTTCACAGACCGTCATGCGTATCCGCTTCTAATCAAATGTCAGCTGGCGGGAAACCCACCTTGCACAGATTTTGCGGAAACGTAAGTGGTCCTGGGTTATCTTAACACTTATGACACTGATATTCATCTCGGCAGCAATATCCAGCACTGTTACTCGCCTGTTCACAAGAACCATTTGCTCAACACGTGCGATATTCACTAGTGTGACTGCAGTCTGGCGAATATGTCCATGCGCTTCATTTGTCACCAGCTACCGTCATTCGGGAAACTGTTCACACCATTCGTACACTCTTGTTCGTGACATCGTTTGTTCATCATACTGTGCTCGCAATCTTCTGAGAATCTCAGCTGGTTTAACTTTCTCCTTCACAAGAAATTGGATTATACACCGCTGTTCCACCATCACAGACACAGTGCTTGTCGCCATGTTCGCTGCAACTGCTACGCATGCGCCAAATACGTCATGCCGGGAGCTGGTTACTCGAGAAGGAATAAATTATGTCACCCGCAAGTTTCATCGTGGTCCGGCTATTCATCGATTATTTATGTACGAAAATCCCGGTCAACCTTGAACAGCCCTTGTATTAAGGATTCTAACCTGAACTGATCTAGAACAAGCATAAGTGAAGTGTTATATCTCAATTGTTTAATAGGTGCCATCAGAGAATTCGATAACGTTAGAAATATTCTAAAAAATGTGCTATCTATCTGTTTGTAAACGCAACACTAATGGTTTCTGCGTTGTGGTGGCGTAAGTTGAAAATCTAAGCAATAATAAATCTTCAGTGGATTTCCGCCAGTTGTTAGAATCACAAATTATTATTCTGAGTGCACGGAACACTGTCGTCACAAATAGTTTTAACTGATAAGGAATATTTAAATTTATTACTACAATTAAATAAAAACAGAATCCTTTAATATTGATAGTTTAAAGTGATGTATATTTTGTATTTTTTTAAATATATTTTATTTATTCTTTTATTACCGCAATTTAGGCAACCAATAATAATTAGCGTGTTTCAATTACATAATATTAACATTTTTGATATAAAGATATTTGGTTAAATTTGAAATGTTAAATTGTAACAATTAAATTTGTTTATAAAATATGAACAAAATTGCCCGATTTCGTTTTTGAGAGAATTGTTCAGAAATAACTTATCTCTTTTGCATATTTTCTAGAAAAATGACTTATAGCGGAATGACATAACTACACTGCATTAATGTAAATTACAATTTAAATATATAATTGTAAGATCAAAGAAAAACTATTGTCCAGGGATTAATATATATATATATATATATATATATATATATATAAATTATTATTATTTGTTTGGTGATTGAAACGGTATTTTTTCTTTTACCTGCAACAATCACTTCCTCGTTCTACCGAGCTTTGATTGGGGTGAGAGTAATAGAAAGTTTTATTTTCGGAAGCTGTTTTCTCCAGCCCTTCTCCCCGCATCTACACTTAATGCTGTACATTTCTTTCTCAGCAATTGCTACATTGTTGTTCAGTTCCCTACAACATCTGGTTTTATTTTTAGCAAGCCACGTGATTCTTCACCTCTCAAAATTGTGCCATCTGCCACAAGTTTGTATACAAAGCACACTGCACCAGCGAACTGCTCTGCAAAGACTGTCAGGTGTAATCAAAATGCCATATGTGACAGGAAGTACTTCTAACAAAGACAGCATATTTCTATGTATACATTTCTAATGTTACAGTACTATAATTCAGTTATTGTTTGAAAGTGCCACGAGCCGCCACTGGCAGTGTATACAGCGTATAAAATTTACTGTAATATAAAGAACAATTAGGCACATTGCCCTTTTCATTGATGCTGGAAATTTTAACTCCCTGAATCAAATTTGATATATTTTTTTTAACAAAAAAAACGGCTGGATCAAAATGACCGAAGCCTAGTACTTTACGTAACATTTTAAGCTTGGTACTTGTAACGACCCTTTCCCTCTAGTCACGCCACACGAATCCAAATCGAGAGTCTCTACTAAAAAAATTCAACAATCGATTTAAACTCGAGTAGCAAACCTGAAAGAAGAGTCTTGGCCGAACAGACACATAAACCCAAAGCAGCTTTATCAGACTAGACGGATTGAAGTTCCTTGTGAATATGTTAATGTCAAACACAAATAAATAGGATATGCAAATAATCATAAATAATTGAACAACCAGATTTCAATATTTCAATAACAATATTTATTTCAAAGCGTTGGTTGTGCATATATACTAATACGTTAGATTAATATAAATGCACAAATCAGCAATAACAACAATAATAAAAATAATAAAAAATAAAAAAATATATATAGATATTAATAATTCGCGTAGTAATATGTAAGAAATCCAATTCAAAGTTATAATAATTTAATTCAAATATAGTAACTGTTAATGTAATCGTAATACCTAACAACAATCTCAATATTTAAATTCAAATCCAAATTCGCTTGAATATAAAATAAAGTCTGAAGGTAATTTCTCGAATATTAACAAAATATTTAATAATAATAAATCTGAAGTTAATCAGTTTCGATAATCAACTTTCAATGTTGTAAGCTAATTTCAATGTTTACTAGTAAATATTCGTTTCATTAACTTTTGACACCGACTGTACAAAACTGAGAATCCTACTCAATAATTCAATGATTCTTCAATCAATTCGGTTAAGAAAGTAAGATCACAATTATTCTTTCAAATTCTTTAGAAAAAACTACCTATTCGATTTACAATACTCTTTACTAAAGTTGTACCTAGTCCTATTTTATTAACTGTGACTGTACAGACTCAAATATACTTTCAATAATAACGTAATGTATGTTAATTCCACAATTTCTAACCTTAAATATGCACAAAATATCGCATATTGAACCTTCAGTATTTAATTCTTATCAAAAACCCAATTATTTACTCTTAATGGCTCAATATAGAATCTTAATGGAAATCATTCAACAAGAATGAATGCAATATGAACGTATTAACGATTTAAAATCACGCTGTAAGGTTTTAAACATATCCACAAGGAAATAATCTCGGTTCTCTTAATTTTCTTCGTAATTATTCGGATCTATACTCCCGGATTATCATTCCACTAATTTCTAAATCACAATCTGGGTAGGATTTAACTAGATTTAGACACAGATCCCTACAGTGGCAATCTAATACAAATGATAATAGCGTCCTAACCAAAGCGGAAACGACCTTAACCACAACCAATCTGCAATTGTTCACAAAGTGACCCATATACTACTTAAATCAAAAATTCACTCACCCAAAATTTCTTTCTTCTTATTACCTTGTCTTGTGGTGTCACGGTAACGGGATTGGCTTCGTTGTCTGACTGAGATGTAACTTGAAGCGAATAAATATATTGGTCAAACGGCACTTGGTCTAAAAACCCTTTTTCAAAATCTCTCGCCAAATTCAAACTAAACTTAGTTTCAGCGTGCAAACAGTTACTTGCATAAACAGATGAGCTTAATAAGAGTAAAGCTTCCTGCATTAAAAATAATCAGAGCAAGTAACTATAGTTTCTCAGTTCTTTTCCTTTCTTTTCACAATTAACGTCCCACAAAAATGTGCAGAGTTCGTCCTTTGGGCAAAAATGCTCCACACAATAACCAGACAACTAATGTTATAGTAATCAAAAAGATTACACTGGCTATTTGAACAAACTCGTAACATATAGGCCTAAACGGGAACAAGCTGACCTCCTTTTGGTCCCCCGTTCAATTCCTGCCTCGGCTCCAATACTTCTATTATCTTTCGGCTTAAAACAAGAAAGAAAAATAACAGAAATACTAGCTTCTGAGAAACTGTGATTTTACTCATATCACTAAGCACTTCTTTCCACACTTTTCACTCTTGTTGCCGTAATGCCCAATACATTCATTGGCCCAGTCTAACTTCACAGCTAAACTCTGACACAAACAACGACACCATGCAAAGACTTGGACACGTTTCGTTCCACAACCGTCACCACTCATGCAATCGTGAATTAACAATCCATGCTGGCTGACAAACTACAGCTACGAAACCACGTTCCATCCTGTCCGAAGAAACTACGAATTTACGATCCGTTTCGGTTGGTGAATCACGAAAGAGTATGCGGGCTGAAGGCAACCACATACCACGAAACTACGAACCCTCACGTGACGCGCTAGCAAATTTGAATGATTTCCATATTGACTCTAGTTTTCGCGCACTCCTTCACTTTCCTTCTTTCTTTTCTTTTTTTTTAAAAAAAAACTAACAGACAAAGATACAAGGAAATAAAAATATATATATATAACAGTTAAATTTAGCTTGATTTAAACAAGACTATAACATATTGTATTTGTATTTCTTTTTTTCCCAGTTTCATTTACTCTCCCTTGCTTCTCGTTAGTCGTCATCATCTTGGGACGAGTCCATTGAGTCGCGAGCCCGGGGGGTGTCCTGAAGGCGACTCGTTACAATCACCCCTCCGTAAAAAAATTTTTTGCAACATGCAAAAATTTTCCTCCAATTGGCAATGAATATAGAGTGGCTACAAAATACAAGAAAGCATTAACATTTATTCAAAACATATATATATAATTCAATAAATACTATTTACAATTTATTAAGATAAATATTAACACATACTCTTCAGCTTACCATTTTAACAATTTTGATTGAATTCATGGCTACTGCTTCAGAATTCATTCAACAAAACAAAGAAGTTGAGATGAGTAACTTCTCAAAAAATATACATGTACATATATAATTCCCTGCAATATTCTTAATCGTATTACCTATCTCTTACCATAAATTTTCTTATCTCTTCCTGAAATGAATCCGATCTAATGATCTCTCGATCGTGGTTCACGATAAATCTTTACGTCTGATACATGACTCTTTCTATAAGAAGTCATAGTATCGTTCTCGTCAGAGACAAGAATAGTATTGGGTGTGAGGAACTTCCTGACAACATAAGGCCCATGCCATTTGTCACTTAGAGATTTGGCTATTTGATCTTTTAGGGACGATTTAACATGTGTGCGGAGTAAAACCTTATCTCCTATATTTAAATTTACCTCTCTTCTACGCTGCATCATGAGCTTCCTTCTGTTACTCCAGCTTTTTTCCATATTTACCAAAGCTTTCAGCCAAATTTCTTGGGAAGTTTTACCAGCGAGATCGGACTCACAGATGTTCCATCGGATTTCTAAAGGGGTATAACTCGGACGTCCACAAAAAGCTTCGATAGGACACACCTTTAGTCCAGAGTATTCGCTAATAATTTTAACAAGAGTAAAGCTAACAATACAAATAAACAAATATATACTTATAAGTCTTCCGACGAGATCTTTAATATATTTAACGCATTCAGATTTAACATCAGCATATTCATTTTTAACTGAATCAATAAATGATTCAACATCCGGATCCCGATAACTCCAGGTATCGTCGCGTTTAGGTTTTTCAACCTGTATGCTATCACGGTTTTTCACCTGTCCGGAATGATCAAGTTTTAAAGTCCGACGAGGTAAGTTCTCCATCACATACTTCTTATTTCGTTTTAGAAGCGTATGAAAATTCTCAGCTAATTCAACGTCAGCATCAGAAGCTTCCGATGAACTGCCTTTCACTTCCTTTTCTGCAATTGGCTTTGAACATTGATGGACCGAAGCGCCTTTGTTTTCTTCACTCTTTGGCTTAATTTCTTCACTTCGATTTAGAACCTCTTTGGAATGTTTCTTCTTTTTCTTCTTCATCTTCTTTTTCTTCAAAGTTGATCGACCTGAAGATCCATTACAAACAGTAGAATCCTGTTTGTGGCCCAACACTGACGAAGTATTGTCTTCCAATTGACCATTTGGACTCGCACTGTTAGTCGATATAGGTTGATCATCTGTCCTTTCAACTGATTCATAGTTGGTTGAAATCATGGCTAAATCAATCAAAGTATCAGCTCGATGATTGAAGGCGTTACTTTTCACTAAGTCCTGATCATCAACTGTCATCCGCTTTTCTTCCATCTCGGGTTGCGCTACCACTACATCAGTATGTCCCTTTGACAAGTTGCACTCGATTAAATCTCGCAGTTCCAAAAGTTGCGAAGAACTCGGAGCGTTAATTGTCAACATCTGAGATTCCAGCTGCTGTACATCCAAATCACACTGGATCCCTTTTTCTTTAATCCCCATGGAAGATAAATCGGCCCTGAAGAACAATGAAGTCTGGCCTGAAGAATTCCCATTAGCCGCTTTCGCTGAAGACGACTTATTCTGCCAAAACCTTCGCTGGCCACCACGATCACTGGTTCTAAATCCATCAATATTCTGTTTGAACACATCCCGCCGATATTGAAGTCGTAACCTCTTTTTTCCATTGTTCAAAATTAAAAGGTTTTTATCATAGTCTAATATAGCAGACGTAGTCCGAAGAAATGACATCCCAAGCAAACAATCACAAGGCAATTGTTCGACCACCTTGAAGATTACAGTTTGGAAATATCCCGAAAGATTAATAGTTAACACAATTTCTTCTTTTGTCACGAAGTTTAAACCCGAAGGAGCATTCACAGTTTTTTCTTCTACTTCGTAAATAAATTTCTCGGAACCACAACGCCTGACCATATCAATGGTAACGAGGTTGAAACTTGACCCCCCATCGACACAAACACTAGTCAGAATATTATTCACTTTGCCAACCACAAAGGTCGCAACAACTCCATCCATTTCAGATGGAATTCTGCTAAAGTTATTATTCAATACTTGATCAGACCGATTATTTTTAAATGAACGAAACCCTGAAGCAATCGAACTCCTAGATATTTCATTCATTGAATTCAGTTGTACATTATGATTTGGTTTAACACTATCTTTCGTCTTAATATATCGAGTCACCGAACTATTATTTGATAATACCATATTTGGTTTGCCTTTGTTAATCCCACAATATTTATTATATTCTATTTGTTCTCTAAATCTTGAAACAAATTTCTCTGAAATATCTAACAATTCCCACTTATTCGATGGCACATAATAATTCAACATTTTGAACCTAATGCTTGGATTCATTCCGCATAAAATTGTTTTAACCAAATCCCCTTCCTCAATACTCATGTTCAACACAGACATTGAAACTATTATTGATTTCACATAATCATTTACAAATTCAGTTAATCGCTGTTTTCTATAAACACGTTCTCCTATTAGCGAATGTATAGTAATGGGAGTTACAAACTTCATCAAAATATTTTGCTTAAAATTTACCCAACTCATGTTTTCATTTAGTGCTGAAGTTACTACTTTTAATACTTCCGCTTCACATTTAGGTATCAAGACAGAAAGTAGCATTCCTAAGGAATAATTGCTATCCATTAATATTTCTTCTAACTTGAATAGCATTTCAAAAACCTGAATACTGTTCTTACCGTTAACATTTTTTATGTCTCGCAACCTGTTTTCTAAGTAACTCAATGATCGCATATGAGTATACTTGATCATTAGCTTATGCTCAATATCGGAATCAAAACGATTAGACTCTACATGAGAAATTGGGTTTGAAAAAGCAACATTAGGTCTACAGGATTCGGTGTTTCTATCCTCTGACCGGAAGTTGGAGTTGACATTCCCTACAAAATTTCTATTACTGCCCACTCGAGGAGTCGAATTTCTAATACAAGAAACCCTTTTGTAATAGTTTCCTAAATTAAGGTATCGATGACGCAATCGCTCATCGCCTACAGCATTATTCCCGGAAGGTATTGTATTATTTTCACTTAACATTGGTTCAGCAAAGGACACTTGTCTTTGTTCCATTCTAGAACCATCTAAACTAGTAGCGTTAACCATGCGACTGAAACCAAAAGTACCATTCGATGAATGGGTGGATCGATTAGATAAATTTACAAAAGGCGATGGTATTTGATGTATATATAAACTACCCTGTGTAGGAGGAGTTAATTCCATGTTAACAGAACCAAATTCTAAAGTTCTATCTAAATCGACATGCCCTGTGGCATCCAACGTTAAATATTCGGAATCCGGAATATCAATAACTGTATGGTCTCTAAGATTTTCCATTGCACTGAATTTCAATATGTATATACACAATACAAGTAATATATAATAAATGTTACTTAATATTAACATAAACACAAGCTAAGTCTAAGACTACTACTACACTACTCAAATGAAAATCGAATCGACCAAAAACTAGCTGCGTAAATTCAAATATATTCAGAAGAGATAAGAAATCACAAATATTTCCAATTATTGCTATTAAATTGCAAAACCTTTGCATAAGAGAAGCAAAAATTTAAAGGGAATTGAAATACAAATTGAAATATTTTGAAACTAATTCTCTATTTACTGTTATAATTAGGACTAGATATATTTCTTATACTAATACACCTTCTAAAAAAATTTTCCTGGTAGATACTCTTTCGTGACTATGTAACGACCCTTTCCCTCTAGTCACGCCACACGAATCCAAATCGAGAGTCTCTACTAAAAAAATTCAACAATCGATTTAAACTCGAGTAGCAAACCTGAAAGAAGAGTCTTGGCCGAACAGACACATAAACCCAAAGCAGCTTTATCAGACTAGACGGATTGAAGTTCCTTGTGAATATGTTAATGTCAAACACAAATAAATAGGATATGCAAATAATCATAAATAATTGAACAACCAGATTTCAATATTTCAATAACAATATTTATTTCAAAGCGTTGGTTGTGCATATATACTAATACGTTAGATTAATATAAATGCACAAATCAGCAATAACAACAATAATAAAAATAATAAAAAATAAAAAAATATATATAGATATTAATAATTCGCGTAGTAATATGTAAGAAATCCAATTCAAAGTTATAATAATTTAATTCAAATATAGTAACTGTTAATGTAATCGTAATACCTAACAACAATCTCAATATTTAAATTCAAATCCAAATTCGCTTGAATATAAAATAAAGTCTGAAGGTAATTTCTCGAATATTAACAAAATATTTAATAATAATAAATCTGAAGTTAATCAGTCTCGATAATCAACTTTCAATGTTGTAAGCTAATTTCAATGTTTACTAGTAAATATTCGTTTCATTAACTTTTGACACCGACTGTACAAAACTGAGAATCCTACTCAATAATTCAATGATTCTTCAATCAATTCGGTTAAGAAAGTAAGATCACAATTATTCTTTCAAATTCTTTAGAAAAAACTACCTATTCGATTTACAATACTCTTTACTAAAGTTGTACCTAGTCCTATTTTATTAACTGTGACTGTACAGACTCAAATATACTTTCAATAATAACGTAATGTATGTTAATTCCACAATTTCTAACCTTAAATATGCACAAAATATCGCATATTGAACCTTCAGTATTTAATTCTTATCAAAAACCCAATTATTTACTCTTAATGGCTCAATATAGAATCTTAATGGAAATCATTCAACAAGAATGAATGCAATATGAACGTATTAACGATTTAAAATCACGCTGTAAGGTTTTAAACATATCCACAAGGAAATAATCTCGGTTCTCTTAATTTTCTTCGTAATTATTCGGATCTATACTCCCGGATTATCATTCCACTAATTTCTAAATCACAATCTGGGTAGGATTTAACTAGATTTAGACACAGATCCCTACAGTGGCAATCTAATACAAATGATAATAGCGTCCTAACCAAAGCGGAAACGACCTTAACCACAACCAATCTGCAATTGTTCACAAAGTGACCCATATACTACTTAAATCAAAAATTCACTCACCCAAAATTTCTTTCTTCTTATTACCTTGTCTTGTGGTGTCACGGTAACGGGATTGGCTTCGTTGTCTGACTGAGATGTAACTTGAAGCGAATAAATATATTGGTCAAACGGCACTTGGTCTAAAAACCCTTTTTCAAAATCTCTCGCCAAATTCAAACTAAACTTAGTTTCAGCGTGCAAACAGTTACTTGCATAAACAGATGAGCTTAATAAGAGTAAAGCTTCCTGCATTAAAAATAATCAGAGCAAGTAACTATAGTTTCTCAGTTCTTTTCCTTTCTTTTCACAATTAACGTCCCACAAAAATGTGCAGAGTTCGTCCTTTGGGCAAAAATGCTCCACACAATAACCAGACAACTAATGTTATAGTAATCAAAAAGATTACACTGGCTATTTGAACAAACTCGTAACATATAGGCCTAAACGGGAACAAGCTGACCTCCTTTTGGTCCCCCGTTCAATTCCTGCCTCGGCTCCAATACTTCTATTATCTTTCGGCTTAAAACAAGAAAGAAAAATAACAGAAATACTAGCTTCTGAGAAACTGTGATTTTACTCATATCACTAAGCACTTCTTTCCACACTTTTCACTCTTGTTGCCGTAATGCCCAATACATTCATTGGCCCAGTCTAACTTCACAGCTAAACTCTGACACAAACAACGACACCATGCAAAGACTTGGACACGTTTCGTTCCACAACCGTCACCACTCATGCAATCGTGAATTAACAATCCATGCTGGCTGACAAACTACAGCTACGAAACCACGTTCCATCCTGTCCGAAGAAACTACGAATTTACGATCCGTTTCGGTTGGTGAATCACGAAAGAGTATGCGGGCTGAAGGCAACCACATACCACGAAACTACGAACCCTCACGTGACGCGCTAGCAAATTTGAATGATTTCCATATTGACTCTAGTTTTCGCGCACTCCTTCACTTTCCTTCTTTCTTTTCTTTTTTTTAAAAAAAAACTAACAGACAAAGATACAAGGAAATAAAAATATATATATATAACAGTTAAATTTAGCTTGATTTAAACAAGACTATAACATATTGTATTTGTATTTCTTTTTTTCCCAGTTTCATTTACTCTCCCTTGCTTCTCGTTAGTCGTCATCATCTTGGGACGAGTCCATTGAGTCGCGAGCCCGGGGGGTGTCCTGAAGGCGACTCGTTACATACTCTAAGGGTTAAAATATTGGTGTGGTAGTGTACGATAAAATATTTTGTTTCTATTTCTACATATTTACTTGCATTAACACGAAAGGTAGAATGTATGTTTCATTAGTGACTGGGAAAAAGAAATAGATTAAAAAGGAAAGTAACTTCTCAAACCCACATGTCTTGCATGGGTATGTATAGAGCAGTATCTCATACCGCAATAAGCTGTGAAGGACTAGGTTTTTAAGTCTGGAAGTAATTGTGCTATCATACAGGAACTAACACTTTAGTTTAACTCAAAATCAAAATTGAGTATATCAAAAAGTGAAATTACCCTTCGTACACACACTGTTTGTAGATATTTTCAGTTCTTAGGAAAAGTATGTTGTTAGTATATTATATAACATTTATGATATCTGATGAACTCTTTATTGTGATATGTTTTTATCTGAGTAAACATCTTAAGTAAGAATTTTAGACTGGCTCTTGCAAATCTAATATAATTATTTTAACCACAACTAACTGTTTAGTATAACAATATAAGTGAACAGCTGTTTGAAATTATATTTCAAATTTACATTACAAGTGCTCACAAATTATTATTTACCGTTCTAGAAAATTTGGCGGTGAATATACGGGAGCCAGTTACCTACGACTCTGAAGAGCGCAGATATGACTCCCATGCCAATGGAATTCTCAGAGCTCCACCTCCCAGAAGATGATCTTGTCTAAGCGTTCTAATCAGAACTCAGATTTGTCCAATTTAAAAAGGAACTGCAGAAATTTTAAGAAGGAGTTAACTTTCTAGAGCCATAAAAGCATCTATGGATTTCTCTAAATCTAACGTTAAAATGCCTTGAAATCTTAAAATGCCAAAAGCTGACAGATAATAATCAGATATTCATAATTAAAGATGAGATAGTAATTTTCACCGATGAGTACAAATTTGAGTGAAAAATAGTGTATCCATAGTATATATATGTAGTGCGATTTGTTTTCTTGCAAATTAGTAATGAAATAAATCAAGACATTGACAAAACATATTTTAGGATTTGCTAAAATTCAGTGTATTGGACATAATTATTTACAGTAAGTAGTCATTTATATTCTTAACCCTAGAACGGGCGGGCTGGGTCTGTGAGACTCATCTACTTATATTTTAATATAAATTTCCCACTTAAAGTTAGCGGTTTGAGTTGTAACTTCGTATACCTTCCTGAAACTCCCGATAAGAAACTCTAGTGTCGCAAACCAGTTTGAATTATTGTTAGGTTGCTTTTAGTAGAGCTATGACCCTCGCGTGGGTCTGTCAGACACAGCACGACCGTTCATGTAACCTTTTATTGCTAGTGTAAAGAATCTTGCAAGAAGTTTGTTTTTTTATTGTGATTACTTATTCGACATTTTTTGAGTTTGTATATACTAACAACATTTCAGTTTGTATTACGAGCAACTTTAGAACATATTGGAACGTGAAACCGTTTCTGTGAGTGAAATACATAGAATTTTATATGATGATGAAAGTGAACTGGATGATTCCGATACAGATCCTGATTTTGAATTTTTTAGTGACCGTGATAGTTCCATATTTATGATGAAATTGACTTAGAAAACGGCGAAGACAGGAAGCCTAGCATAAAAACATATTACAGCAAAACTAAGGATGGTGTAGACTTCGTTGATACTATGTACGGTGAATACACAGGCGCAAAAGGAACCAGGCGTTGTCCACTCTGTCTTTTTTCGCAGTCATGAACATTGCCGTACTGAATGGATATCTCACTTTCAGGGCAAACCAAACAAAAATGGCTAGATGGGATTATCTCTAGAAACTAGCGAAATCTCTGGCAACGCCTTATGTGATGCAGTGCGCAACGCAATCAAGTCTCTCTCTTGAAAGTAGGCTTCTTGCAGCAAGATTTTCTGACTTCCAGGTGGACAAACGAGCTTCTTCGGGGATAGGAAAGAGGTGAAGATGATACAGATGGAAGGACAAAGAAACTAAATAATATTGCACAGTTTGTAAAGCATGGCTATGTTTGAATGTCGCGAAAATGACCTGTGACCTGCTATGAAAACTAAGAAACTTTACTCCTTGACATTCAGTACATTTCAATATAAATGGTGCCTTAGGTTATGTTAAATAAACTTATAAGTGCCCTTCACAATATTACTTATCTATAACAACATTTAAACAAGTATTATTTTTTATATAATTTAAAAAAGAACTCGTGTAATTTACTAAAAATTGTGTAAACAATTACAATATTTTTTTCAAAAAATAAGCTTACACACAGTTTAGAGCTGAAATGCTTTCTCATGTTTTAGAAATACTTGCAATTACATAAAAGTGTGTTTTTATTTTTAAAATATCGTTTACAAATTAATTATGCAGTTTTATTTTCTTGGGTCTGGGCAATTCCACGACAAGGTAAACCTTGACATTATTTTTCGAAACCTGTCTAAATAGAATATTACCTTATGTGAATAGTAGAAAAAACTTTGAATCATTTGAACCTGGAAGAAGGATTCTCTTTTATAAAACAAAAATGAATTTTATAGTGCCTATAACATAGCTCACGACATGATTCGTTGAGATGATTAATTCGTATCTAACTTGTCAACATTAGATTTGGCGATGATATTTTGTTAGAATACCACAGATGTGTCTGAAAGAAGCTACAAGACCTATAGTCTAACTTCAGCTGAATTTTTTATTAAAAAATAACATTTTGTGGGCTTTTTCTCCAATTTTATGTATTGCTTGCTGTTGTGTCCCACCCGTAACGGAAAACATCTGAGAGTTTATCTTGGTTACACATGTATTTTCTAATTAATTGCAATTCCTGGTAAAAGTAAACAATATTATACTAGGTTTCCTTTGTAAACATTTTAATAGAGAAAACTAAAACATTTTAGGAAATATTTAATTATTTTAAAGTGTCCCACCCGTAACAATTACGAGGCGTCCGAGCCTATAACATCTTGAATCATATATTCTAGTATTTTATGTGACTACTAAACACCTTTCAATGAATCATAAGTTTGTTTATCTTGCAACTTTTAAAGCAAAATAATTTAACTTTATTTTTTTTTAATATTACAAGTATATATGATTGTTTTTGAAAAAACCTCATTTTTGGCCATCATATATATATATATATATATATATATATATATATATATATATATATATATATATATATATATATATATATATATATATATATATATATGTATGTATATATAAGGTTAAGTAGAGTTTGGTTTAGTTAATCGTAAAACAAACTTAGACCTATTTCTGATGCGATGATGGTATTTAGTAACATTTTGGTCATTGTACAACTTTCTGGCACTTTATCAAATAACAAAACTAACGATTCAAGTATGTTTTCATGAGCGATCGGCTCATTGACAAGCGGTCAGGAAATTTTTGTTTTGTGTACTATTACTAATGTAGAAATAGTATTTGAAGATGGTGCGCCTATTCTGGAAATTTTTGCAAGAAGGATGACAGTTTTATTCAAATATAACCGGGGTTATTTCTACTAATGGAGTTCATCAAAACATTCTGGAAGAAAATAATCTCCCATAAGTATGTGACCATTGCTCAAGGCGAAGCAGATATTAAGAAAGATGTCCATGTAATGTATTTAATAAATTTTGATAAAAGCCATAAACTACTCAAAACAGACAGAAGTAACAAGTTATATTCGACTGGAACAAGTCCTAGCCATTCGACCGACACCTTTCATCCAAAATGTCAGAAAGGAAGCGGTATTGTACGAATTTCCATCTTCTGTAGATGTTCGTGAAATTCCATAGATGCTATATGGTTATTCATTTCAGACTATGAACGGAAAGATGTTTGAAGATATTTCTCATTGAACTGTTTGTATTTGTGTTTGTGGAGTTGAGTTCAGAGTTATTTCTATTTGTACAACTCTAATAACATGTACAGTTAGAGGTAGGAATGTTTTATGTTACTAGTTACAGAATTGTTTTATTGCTTGTAAATTACAATTAAGAATTCTTTGCATTTCTAAAACTGGAACAACGTCTATATACATTATGTACTACTAGGAGGCAGTATATGTGATGATAAAGAAAAGAAAAGAGATTGATTTTTTATTTTCCTTGTCTACAATAGAAATTTCTGCGTGTAGTTCGAACTGTATCGCACCCGTAACAGTAAAAATGACCGTTTTATTTGATCATGGAAAGATTTTTCGATAACTATATTGCATAAAAAAATGCCACTTCTTACTGGACTCGAAAACAAAACCAATATTTCGTAACCAATTTTAAATTCCAAGAGTTTGGTCACTATTCCTGTTACTGCATAATCATGTTCTCTTTTTTGTCCCACCCGTAACAGGTCCTTTTATTTTAAATATTTCCGCTCTCAGTTTATTTCGTAAAGTTCTGACAATTGATATCAATACTTGTAAATTACTTCTACGTGCACCATGAAAACTACACCAAAATAACTTACAAGCAATTGTTTATTCGATGTGAAAGCACCAAAAACGTAGTTGAACTGTCCCACCCGTAACGATGGAATTGCCCGTCTGTCAGACCCAGCCCGACCGTTTATGAAACTTTTTCTCCGCCCCACCGTTGTAGGGTTAAATTGTAAATAAAAGGATAATATTAATAAAATTAAATTGGTTTTTTAATTCTAATGAAATCTAATTGCGTTCGATAGCATATTATGCTTTTTATTATTGTAATAACCTTTGACAACTAATATTAAACTTGACTATTTGTTCAGGAAGGAGCTACTAAAAGAGCTGTCAGGAATTCATTTATCTCTGTAACGAAACAAATGTAAAATTTGATCCGTTACATGTTGACGCTGAACCGTTACTGATGGGACGATTCAACCATTCCATGGGGGTTCTCTGTATCCCACAGATGACGGTTGTGTAGGTTGATGACGGTTTGTAGGTTGTCCTACCAAAAGTCGCATCATCTAAGAAGAGGACTGACGACAGAAATCCAACATTAGTGGTGACCCTATGTAATAACCACCGAAAAAACCTTTCTCGCGGAGGGGAATCCACAGACGCGGAGGGAAATAATACCTGGACACGTTGCAGGTGATAGGGATAGTAGTTGCTGTCGTGCAGAATTCTTAACACAGTCGCTTGGCTTATATCATACTGGCGGGCCACTTCCCTAGAGCTTGCACTGGGGCTATTCGCAATCTCTTGTAGCACACGTTCTTAGAGATTTGGTGCACGAACATACTCCACACGGCCTCCACGTTCATGCATTCCCTCAAACAATCCTGTTTCACGCAAACTTCGAACTATTGCAGCAAACGTCTGGTGATTCGGTTGCTGTCGATGAGGATACTTCTCCGCGTAAATTTTTGCTGCTTCCCGACAATTAACGTCTGCTTGGCCATACGCGAACAACATATCAGCATGGTCTCAGTAGGAATAACGGACCATTTTACCAGCACAACACAACACACGTTTCCAAGCGAGGCACATTCGTACAGTAAACATGCTGGATAACAGAGTGCCATCTATGTACGGTATTACGTACTGCGTCTACGCCCCTCCCAAACTATTGATCGGCTACATGTGTTCCCAAGACGTTTTACTCGTACAGTGTTCGGAATCACCTGTTGAAGTTTGTCCACGT
>NW_027656128.1:0-70000 GCF_964235325.1 Thermobia domestica | reverse complement strand
TTCTATTTATTGTTTTATATGTTAAGTTAAACACCACAATATGTATCACTGATATCGCAGATCGAATTATTTTGTAAAATCGTGTCTGTAACCTATTGTCAAAACATTCATCTCAAGACATGATGTAGAGAAAAGAGAAAGAGATAAGACATCTGTAATATATGTATAATTACTCAATAAGTAATTATAAGTAAATTAGACTCAATAAGTAATTGTAGAAATTAGTAAAAGGACACGTAAGAGAGCGAAAAGGAGGTCTAGAAGTCTGAACTTTTTAGAAACGTTCTAGATAGGTGAAAATATAGTTAAAAATTGCAAAAGGTATCATGTAATTTATCTTTCTTTTCTTATATCCTAGTATACTTTTTTCTTTCACATCCAAATATCTCTATTCAGAATTACGAGATAAAGGTGAAGAGAGAAACATTTCCATCTCAAGAATTATATCAGAAAAAAATCTTTTGACTGAGGCTAGATTCGAACTCGTAACCCTTGAATCCAAGAGTGTGCGCTCTACCGATTGAGCGAACAATTGCTGTTGCAAAAGCCTGATTTCTACAACTACCGGTTACTGAATGGTGTGTATTAACGAAATTGGCCGAGATAATTGCTTCATATAGCTATTGCAATAATAATAATAATAATAATAATAATAATAATAATAATAATAATAATAATAATAATAATAATAATAATAATAAAGAAGATGATGAACAGAATTTAAAAAGTCGAATTGTTAAAACTTTGGTGTGCGAAGTTAGTCCTAATATGAGATTTTATTAATTATATATAATAAATGTAAGCGTGGTTTATTCGTGCGTGCTACTCAAACTGCGCAACTCATAAGGGTTGTACGCGTATGGTACAGTAGCCTTCCGTCCTCCAACCGTGAAGAAAGATTCGGTTTGAATCTATGCGTGTCCTAAGAGGAAGGAGGAGGTTCAAAGAAAGAAAAGTGGTTTAGAAATTATGCAAAAATAGAATATCTCACGAGGTGAGGTGATATAGAGTTCAGCGTGTCTTTCAGCTGTGACTCTATACAAGATGTGCATCTACGACTTAACGTGGAACCCGAACCACACGACTCCTTCCGGGAATCGAAAACCGTATCATTTCTAGCTCTATCATGAGACACACACAAGGGCGCCCATATTGTGGTTTTCAAAGGGGGCAAGTATGAGCGACATTTCAAATATAGTTGCAAATTTTGGGGTAAATATTCAAACAATTTTTGGGTTTTCGATCTTGCAAAGTATAATTTCCTCTAGGCGGGGCAATCGTCCCCTCTTACCCCCTTAATGGACGCCCCTGGAGACACAGGGACATGCAAAAATAATCGAAAATAAACGATATTAATGTTAAATCCATAGCTTTTGAGTATGTGAATTATGAAACCTTCTATATCGTTCACATCAAAGTTTAGCATTATCGGCATGGAGGTTTAACACTAGAATGGCGGCTGGGTCATTTTTGACCCATTTCGAACTTTACGTTTTAACAACTTTTCTATTTTCTTACGAATCGGATCGATTTTTTGTGACTTTTACTTGTTCTCTTGAAGAAATATTTGTACTAAGTATCACTCTTATTCACACTTTGCCTTTCGAAATAACAAACAATTATACTAGAACGGCGGCGTGGGTCAATTTTGACCCAACTCTTTTGTTGCATTGTAGCAACACTGCTGGCTAGCGTCTTTATCTTGCGACCGTTCTTTCTCATAATACTCTCCCATTCCACCTCGTGTTCAAGACCAGCTTCTCAGCAATTTTGTCAGTTTAGTTGGAGTTAGTAATACTTTAGAAAGTCTGTTTAATAGGAGAATCTCATTATTTTCGGACTGATGTGCTATTTCAAACACTCATTATGAGCAAGAAACTGATGACACTGGATGAAATACTTGCAAATTTCAATGATATAAGTGAGCCGAGTCTGACGCTTTGATATTTCTTCAGATGAAGAGTACCTGCCGAATAACAACGAATATGATAATTCGAATGAAATATTGAAAGAGGAAGAGATAAGCACAGAAAACCATACTTCTGCAAATAAGCGTCGTAAAATAGGTAAAACTATTATTATTATTATTATTATTATTATTATTATTATTATTATTATTATTATTATTATTATTATTATTATTATTATTATTATTAATCACAAATTATATGTCTTACACCGTAACAAAATATTCATAATAATTTCAATCATTTTAACAAAAAAAATTGCAAACAATTTGCATGTTATTGTGAAAATATATAGCTAGTTTTTTTCTTTGGTATCACTATATTGAAATGTTTCATGAGAAGACGTTTATAGCACAAATAAATAATATTCATAAATAAACCACAGCCATATTCGATCCACTATTGGGAGCTCGTTCGTGGCTAAGCGGTTAGCGTACGCGCCTTTGGAGTGGGAGATCCGGGTTCGATTCCCAGCGGGAGCTCATGTGGTTCGGATTTCACGTTAATCAGTAGGTCCACGTCTCATATAGCCTCGCTGCTGAAAGGGACGCTAAACTGAAATCTACTCAACTCAACAACTCGATCCACTATTGGATGAGGCTTCTCCCCGGAGAGAGGACTTGGTCTACCTGCTTCCACGCTGATCAGACGAGTTGGGACAAGGTTCCTATATACCAGACGGGTTGGGAGAAGAAAGCCGAAGTTCTTACTGTGATCGCCACTATATGACCGCCCCGCTGGGCTAGTGGTGAACGTGGCTGAGCACGGATTGAGGGATTTCGAGTTCAATTTCCGGCACTGCAAAGAATTCTTAGACTACTAGCCTGTGGCGTAACCAGAAATTTCGAAGCTACCGAAACCAAAAAGTTTAGAGGTCTAAATGGGGGACAACTTACTTTCTCGTATGTTTCGATAAATTATATTTCAACCAAAGAAGTAGAATCTCTAACGGAGTTGTTCGAAAGAACGGGTAGTTTACCATTCTTTTCATATCAGAGCTTTCATGATTAGAACCTAGCATATCTTATTTATAAAACAATCACTCTATACTGACTTTTTCTTGTTTGAACTACTGCAAGTTTACGACTGTGGATGCTATTTTAGGTTGTGTTTCCACAAATGCTAAATAGGGAGAGGAAAGTTATAGAAATGCATAGGTGCGTATTACAACCATATTAGTAAATATTTTTTGTGTAATACATCACGTTTTTATTTGTGAAAAATGTTTTTGTATGACCCTTCTCCTTGTAGAGGAGTGACTGAACTTTGTTCCGTGTAAGACTGCAAGTTTAGATGTGTGTAGATTAGGTTAGTTTAGTTCAGTTAGGTCATGCGCTTGGACAAACTATCTAAAAATAATAACTATGTAGGAATTAGAATGATATATAACATTACTATATAATAAATTTACATTGTATATAATACATTCAATAATATCATTCTAATAATATTATATTCATAGAAAATAGCATATTTCTTAAATTTGTATTATTGGCAAAAAACACCTTGATCAATAAATATTAATCTAGAGTACAAAGAAGTTTTTTGTTTTATTGAATGAAAGTCACGTTTTATTATGCAATAAATATTAGTGGTTTAGAATACAAATATTTAATAAAAATGGAATGGGTCATTTTTGACCCACTCCCGCCGTTCTAGGGAGTATCAAAAACACCGCCGTTCTAGTGTTAATGGGAGGGGTGAAAATTTAATAATTCTTAATTGGAAGATATGAGTGTCTATTCAACAGTTTTCGGGGTTCCTGAAATTAATAATTACACTCCAGACATCATTAAAGCCCAAAGCTTTACTCTTTCGTTAGCAGAAAGGTTATTCATTTACTTAACTCAGGAGACCTTAAAGTTAAGGATATGAAACTCGATGCATATATTTCTAATTCAAAATTATTAGATACGTATTGTAGCTTAGACTTCTAAGGAGGGGAAGGGCCAATTTATGCAATGATTTCCTAAACATTCGAATTACTGTTCCATTATATTGCGAAAACTCATTTCGAGTAGTGTCATTGCTAATAGTTTTCCGTATTTGTTTAGACCCCTACTCATTTATAACAGAATCTCACTTTTCCTGTAACACCTAAGCAAGCACTTAGTAAAGTAAATGCCATTAAAATCTATATTCATAGGACAGTGGTGCAAATGCAGTTGAGCTCTTCGGCAATCTTTAGCATGGAAAGAGAAAAAAGCCACCACATTTATATTGCAAAAGTAGCTAATGAATTCGGTCAAAAGCACATTTATTTTACAGATGGTGGTTTATAGCTATACATAAGTTTGTTGAAATTGCTCCATAGTTGTGGGGGCGAGACACTGAAGCCATCCGTAATAAGGGGGCAAGTGGCATGTAAAAGTACTCAATATGAACAATATTAATATCAAAATCGTTATGGTATTAGTTTTCGTGGTCGCAGATGAATAGTGACGCTGTCGATGTTGCTCAAGTTCAAGTTAAGCCTTGGTTGGCATGGAGGTCAGAGTGGGAGGGTGACAGGCAAATAAATAAATAAAATCGAAAACATCCTTTATTTGTGTCGAATATATATTTTTCGGGATCTCTGACATAAACGGTAATGTTCCAGATGTGGTATATCACCAAGGTTGGCCCCATTCGCATGCGGTTTCAGAGGAGAGAACCGGTGAAGATTTCAGAACAGTTCCTTTGACTTAAGTTTCAATACACTTAGAGTGAGGAGTGGTAATACACAAATACTGGTGTCACATCCGGACCTATCAGAGGTATGATTTCTGGGGAACTGTCGTTGCTCCAGGGAGGCATTACCCCATGATAAGTCACCAAAAATTCTTACTGCTTTACAGGAGCGTAGGCAGGAATTTATTTCAGTGATCGAAAGCATTTTTAGGGTTAAATTGTTCAGATAGTAATGTATACGTATACTAAATTAGTTTGAAATCCCTCCAGGAGCCCATGTTGCATCGTACGTTCAACTGTACTTTTTCCTGAATCAAAACTCTCTCTCTCTCTCTCTCTCTCTCTCTCTCTCTCTCTATATATATATATATATATATATATATATATATATATATATATATATATGTAAAACAGTAACAGGATCGGTTGTAGACATTTTGTAAGTGTAAATAAACAATATTTAGTCGCCCCCGCCTAAATGATAATAAAAGAATAGAATGCTGTAATGGACAAAAATTCTTCAGATAATTGTTACAATTACAAATTTCTTCAATATATAATAATTCAGTCTTCCTGTGAGTATTAAAGGAAAATGGCGAAATTAAACCTAATTAACTATGGATGAATCATGACCAAAGTTCCAGTTTTAATAATTTATATATTTTTTTTTATGAAATAAGCACAGGAAACAACTAAAATGTATACCTAAGATGTATTTTGACAAATACAGTTGAAACAAAAGTCGAAATAGAATAAAACTAATGAGCTTTAAGTCTAACATTATCAAAGGTTTGATTTTGACAAAGAGATATGCTCTTACACTTCATTAAAAGCATATTTAAATAGTGTTTTCTAGTGATACAAATATGGTAGTTAGCTTAATTTCTCGTTTTCTTTGTTACTGTAAAGTTCATGTTATAAAGACATTTTCTGGCTTTCAATTTGGCAAAATCTCTTATTATTGCATCAATATCAATTTCATTCAGAATGTAATTTTCAATGGCCATCAAAGCTAGTCCATTTAATCGTTCTTGAGATATACTTGATTTCAAATAATTATTTATTAATTTTATTTAAACTAGTTCAATACATAACAAATGACAAAAGTGTGTGTCTTAATTGATATTTAATTTGTCCTCGATCCAGTGGCAGCACTTTAAAATCAGGTTCCTTCGCAAAAATTCTTTTCAGGGCCCTTTAGGCCTATAGAACAATTCAATTCTTTCATGTTTCTTTCCAACATAAACGTACGAGATCAGGCAGTAACACAATGTAAACACAAGCAAAGATGCACCCAAGATTTTTCTTTTGGGTCCGAAGATTTTTCGGAATAGCCTACAAATGCAAATAATTTTGCGTATCTGCCCCTGAAATTGTGCTAATTGAAGGATCCAGACTCTCAGACTACCTGTGCAGTGTTTCGTCCACACATATTTTTAGGGGGCCACTTTCCCCCGGGAGGAGATCAAAATAATACGTCTGTAATATAATAATAAATAAAAGAGTAGCAGCAGTGGCCCTCTAAATACTAAGTGTACCCCCCGGAAGATTTTTTCTGAAAGGAACACTGCACCTATTAGGGATGCCCACGAGACAAGATGTGTAGCTGTCTCGTCTCGAAAATGTGTTGTAAAAGTGATGTCTCGACTCGAAAAATGTATATTTCTCTATTGGAAGAACCGTGTCTCGACTCGAATTTTGTCTGGAAAATCCTGTCTCGATTCGTCTCGTGCGCATCCCTAGCACCTATGTCGGTGCATCCCTGAACACAAGTAACTAATAATCAAAACTCTACTTTGCATTAGAATTATTACTAATTTAAAATATCGCTCCATCTAAATTTAATAACAGAGAATGGATTAATAATTATTGTTATACTGTTATAATAAAACAAGTATCTGTATATGCTGCTGTGATTGAAAGTGAGAGTACTGAAAAAAAATACTTGTCATCCAAATGACCTTTCATCGCTTTCGATTGTATCCTTTCAAGTTATATACTTATATGCCGCGTGAAAACTAATTGTATTCAAACATATTTTGAAATACATGGAATTTAATTCAGACCCGTAACAGAAATGACCGTATCGTCCCATTTTAATTCAACAATTAAATTACTGCAATCAGGTAAAATAACCTTACAGTTTCAAAAGAATGTCGACCTGCAAATGCTTCGTTAACAGTGACTGGTATTGACAACTTCCCACCTCAACATTTGTATGATTTTGTCCAGAACGCGAAATAAACCTTTTAGAGCCTTCGGTTGCCTCTTATCTTCTGTCATGTTTTGTAGCTTTCTTTTCCGATAAAATGCTCACTTGGTTTTATATCGTTGCTCACTATTATTACATGAAAAACAAAGTACTATTAAAAAGTGAAAGCACACATCATTATAAATTTAAAAAATAAAACTAAAAGGAAATGACTTAGGATAGAAATGAAAATCTTGACGAACGACAAATGAACTAATAGATATTAAACAAAGTGAGCATTAAGCAGTGGACAGCGATTTGAGCCATTAGGAACTTAAGTTAAAATTTTCCTCAGAAATGATTTTTAAAAAATCCATTTGTATCGCCCGTCTTTTCTTAGTATTCGTTACACTCCCTGGGCGAATGGACAAGAAAAGTCTACTTGCTTGCATGGGGGCCCGAAGAATTTTTTAGAAGGGTCATCTTCCTGGTTGGTATATTACCTTTGGTATTTTTATTTGTATTAAGAAAATCTTAAGAAATTATACATATATAGTATACTTGTCGTAAACCAGGTGGAGTCCGGCCCCCTCGTCCCCTTTTGGGCGCCCATGCTTCTTCAACTTTGATAATGTGAATTTCATTTACGGTGATCTTTCTCAACGCTTAACTGAGGTCATTGAACCAAAGTACTATGCGAAGACACTGTTTAAGACAAGATGGAGGAGCACCCTTGGAGACATTTCTTTCTACTGTGATAATACCACCCAATCCATAAACAATACTTGCGGTTGAATTCCTTTCGTTTGTTGATCCATTCGGATTTTAAAGACATATTTGGCATTGATATTCTCTAGCAAGGTGTCCGAAGGATTGTTGAGGAAGGAATGAAGAGTCTGTTATATTTGTATTTTGTGCATATGGTGGGATTGTGGAAAGAATACCAGTGTCTTTAGCTCTACGGTCATAGCGCTTAATACAACATCTATTGGAAAGCTAAATTTGCCTTCATTTTATCTCATATTCGTAAAATATCCCTTTTCCCTCTTTAAAGAGGTCTATCCTGTGCCGAGGAAATTTTCCTCAAACTACCATCACTTGTGCGTGTGGTATTGGCATCAATTGATGTACGAGTCCATTTCATTTGTAAAGGGTGTTTTACAGCCAACCACGCAAAGATTCGACTTTATTGTCCTTTTGATGTATTTTATCTGTATCTCAGTCTGTACAATATTTATTTGAAGCTATATGAGGAAAATTTTTCATCATAACATTTTTAAAAATAAATATTTACATTTAAAACAAAATTCATTTTTCTAATTTGGCTCCCTGTTCACCTGGCGCCTCCTGCGAACGCGTAGTTCGCAGGCTTCAAGATCCGGCCCTGCAGTAACAATGAAATTCTGTATTACCGCCCGACTATCGTTGTTGTGAAAACATTCATCACGATATGACGTAGGGAAATGAGTTACATTAGGGTTCTAAGATCTAATATCAAAGTTGAAACATCGCAAGTAAAACAAAAACATGTAATAGCAAATAGTTTTGAAAATAATTTCAGTTTAAACTAGCTGCGACTATATTTAATTCAAAATTGAACTTCTGGAGTGCAACATATGAGCGTAGCTAAAAGAAAATGAAATGAAATCTTTGAGTTTTACGTCCCACGCTTATGCCGGTTAGGCTGAAGGAGACGGTGATTATGAGAAATGAATGAAATGGTGGAATGAAGAAAGTGGGAGGAAACGGGAGAACCCCGAGAAAACCCACGCACACGGTGTTTCTCCACCACAAAGCGTAGCTAAAAGAAAAATCAATAAGAACAGTCGGGATTTTTGAACCTAAGCCATACAAGTAGGAGTCCCTTACAATAACCATTCGTCTACTATATTTTGTTTACTAAAAATATTTTCCATGCAGTTAAATGCCATTTCACACTGAAACATTAACAACATAAGAACAAAGATTTCAAGAAAATTTGCCAAAGCTTATGTATTAAAGGTATCCTGGTATTCGCCCAGTGGTACTGCAAAATCACTAGTCAGGATGCCTCGTATCGAAATTTGAACCGGAAGACTCTCAACTACGAAGAGTCAACACTAACCAGTAACCTTCGTTCGCTCAGTAAATGTCTTCAAATTACTTTTCTGTAATTATTTTTCAAAAATGTTTATTATTTTCATGAAGCAAAGAGTGCATCTTCTACTTGGGTTGAGAACTATATCTACTATACTTCTAACAGTCAACTAATAGTTGATGTTCATTATTTCTATCAATTTTCTACGTCTACTAAGTTATTTCAATTTTTTATAAGTTTTACCTTCCGTTTATGACAATGATTAGAAATGAAGGCTTCTCTTCTTATACAAATCTTCATCATTGTAACATTTTTGGTTAAAATTCTGAATTATTGAAAATGTTTAAATTAGTTAGAATGAAGAGGATAATACTAAGAAACATGGTTAGAAAAAAAGAAACATTGTTGTTTAACGAATTGATAAAATCAAGCTTTTTCAAAACATAAAAAAATACTGTATGGTATGGGATGATAATGGAAAAAGTAAAAATAGCCATCGAGGACACACTAACCAACTACTGTACGCGGATAAGTCAAGGTTCGTTAACTTGGTAGACGTATATGAAGAAACCACTAACAGAAAATAGCTGATAGCTTTACGCCTAATCATCTCAGCGACTTCGAAACTATGAACTCTACATTAACATCGGTTGTCGTTTTCGATCATTTTATATGTTACTCACTTCCATTGTCCCAAGGTATGTCTTACCCCTTATCCCAATGCATGAAAAGCAAATAATATTTTCCCAAACACCGCGAGGGGCAGGGAGGGAGTAACAGAACGCACTCAGCTCGCTGTATGGCTTTAGGGCAAATACCTAAAGGCATAAGCAATAGGCCACTTGACCAAGAGCAATGTTGCCAAACGTAAGATGAAGCAGCCTGTCTCTTCGCGTAACATTACCTTCGACACAAAATCACTGACCCTTCGAACAAGATAACATTGTTGCGCTCTCAGAGTCAGGTTTTAATTGCATTTGTGTTGAAGAAATGAAATGAAATCTTTAAGTTTTACGTCCCACGCTTGTGCCGGTTAGGCTAAAGAAGACGGTGATGATGAGTAATGAATGAAATGAAGAGAGTGGGAGGAAATGGGAGAACCCCGAGGAAACCCACGCACACGGTATTCGTCCGCCACAAAGTTCAATTGGCGGGGGCTGGGATCGAACCCGAGGCCCCAATCACAACAGGTGAAAGCTCTGCCACTGAGCCACCGCGGCCCTAAAGGAAAAGGAAAGAAAAGCGCACCCAAGACAATACCTCTAGAGTTGTGGGGAAACTTGTCCAAATAGACTTTTCTTTTTTCCTTTTATCTATACAGGATTATGCGCGATCAACATTATAACTGTTACATTTTTCATTCTCTGTTGCAAGAAAATAATTGACATAAGGATAGGACCTGTACTTAAACGCAAAATTACATAAACGGTCTGGTAGTTTTAGTTAGAACGATCCGTCAAGTGGAGGTGGGGTAAGTTCTCAAACATTTAAATATACGACGTCTTATATACTGTAGGTGCACTACGCAATCAGTTACTAGAGAACAAACCCCGAAGTAGGACTGGTATCAAAACGAGACAATACGAGACTATTTACAGTATTAGTCTCCTTTCAACCGACAAATAGCGGTCTCAGTCTCGTCTCGATAGTTTCGAAATAAATTATTTGAAATTATTCCACACTAAATTCGACAGTAGATAAATAAAATACACCCCCAATAGTTCTCCCTATTGCTTCAGAATATATAATGGATGCACCATTTTCTACTAGATAAAGTATGAACTAGCAATTCATATACAACATTCAAAAATACATATGTCTGTTTCCATTAAATATACTCATTGTTTCTTAAATTATTTATTTACTAATTGAAATACCAGGCGTTACACGGGAAGAATAGGTTTATATTTCAAAGATATATTTGAGATTAGTTTTCCCAGTAGAATATATATTTGAATCGGAATGAAATAGTACGAATCCATTCCCAGCAGGAGCAAATGAAATAACTTGCCGCTAACGAAGAATAAAAACTTGGGCTTTTATGGTATCGAAGTGTCATTATTCACTTCAGCGACCCCGAAAACTATTGAATAGACACTCATATCTTTCAATTAGGAATTTTTAGGACCTCGAAAGCTATGGATTTAACATTAATATCGTTTATTTTCGATTATTTTTACATGTCTCTGTGTCTCCCATGATAGAGCTAGAGGTGATATGGGATTCGATTCCCGGAAGGAATCGTGTGGTTCGGGTTCCACGGTACGTCGTAGATGCATATCTTGTATAGAGTCACAGCTGAAAGACACGCTGAACTCTATATCACCTCACCTCGTGAGATATTCTATTTTTGCATAATTTCTAAACCACTTTTCTTTCTTTGAACCTCCTCCTTCCTCTTAGGACACGCATAGATTCAAACCGAATCTTTCTTCACGGTTGGAGGACGGAAGGCTACTGTACCATACGCGTACAACCCTTATGAGTTCGCAGTTTGAGTAGCACGCACGAATAAACCACGCTTACATTTATTATATATAATTAATAAAATCTCATATTAGGACTAACTTCGCACACCAAAGTTTTAACAATTCGACTTTTTAAATTCTGTTCATCATCTTCTTTATTATTATTATTATTATTATTATTATTATTATTATTATTATTATTATTATTATTATTATTATTATTATTATTGCAATAGCTATATGAAGCAATTATCTCGGCCAATTTCGTTAATACACACCATTCAGTAACCGGTAGTTGTAGAAATCAGGCTTTTGCAACAGCAATTGTTAGCTCAATCGGTAGAGCGCACACTCTTGGATTCAATGGTTACGAGTTCGAATCTAGCCTCAGTCAAAAGATTTTTTTCTGATATAATTCTTGAGATGGAAATGTTTCTCTCTTCACCTTTATCTCGTAATTCTGAATAGAGATATTTGGATGTGAAAGAAAAAAGTATACTAGGATATAAGAAAAGAAAGATAAATTACATGATACCTTTTGCAATTTTTAACTTTATTTTCACCTATCTAGGACGTTTCTAAAAAGTTCAGACTTCTAGACCTCCTTTTCGCTCTCTTACGTGTCCTTTAACTAATTTCTACAATTACTTATTGAGTCTAATTTACTTATAATTACTTATTGAGTAATTATACATATATTACAGATGTCTTATCTCTTTCTTATTTCTCTACATCATGTCTTGAGATGAATGTTTTGACAATAGGTTACAGACACGATTTTACAAAATAATACGATAAAAACTCTTCAAAATTAATCAAAAATTCTTATACAACCATCCCTTCCTTGGAGTACTGCGCGGTAACATACCCGTCACTGCGATGTAAAGGCACTTATGGCGACGAGGATACCTGTACGAGCAAAATTGTGTGATTATTCCTTTCGGCCCCAGGTCATTTTTGGGGTTTTCCTACATTTCCAGTTAGTGACTTATTGCTCAAAAACTATTCATTCGATTGATATGGCTAAGGCCTTGTTTTTTAGAAAATAGATGTGGCTATTTTTTGGTGTACGTTACATTGCAGTGTTGCCAACAGGTGGGAAATTATTGAGGGAAATGTAGAAATGAAAATTTACAAAAAATTCCCTAACCGAAATTCAAAATTTTTTGTATCTAGCACCACTGCTGCTATATGGGTTCAAGTCACTCAAACAAATCTTTGGTGTGTTGACAAGGTACAGTGAAATCCTGAAGTCGCTGGCTTCCATTCAAAGAGGGAAAGAAAAAATTCTGTCATACACATGAAATTTTAAAACTTTTTACGCCTCAGAAGCAAAAATCAAATATTCCGGGCTCCACCTTCTCTAATTATCCTATTGAAACTTTTTATGGTGCGTTCTGTAGGGCAAAGAGGAAGCTTTCAGGTAGTGGTACGTTTGTTTCAATGTAGCCAGTAAGAGAGTAATAATAGAGGGGAAAAGGGAAAATTTCCGAATTTTTAACCTAATAGCGGGAATTAATTGTTTTGGCTGGAAGCGCTGCCATCAGACAGAGGAAAACTATCTGAAAATAAACCGTAGTACTCCAAGAATATATCCTACAAGTATCATGGCGATATATAACAAAATAAGCATGAAATTTTTTAAAAAATCTCATTTTATCCAGAAATTCACCATTTTCTTACCATTTCCAGAACATGGTTTATTATAAACCTCAACTGTACTTCCCCTAATTATTCTAGTGAAACTTTTTATGGTGCGCTGTGTAGACTGAGGATGAGGCTGTTAGACACTGTACATTTGTTCGAATGTAGCCAACAAGAAGGAAATAATAGAAATAAAAAAGGGAATTTTTTCCCAAAATTTGCCCCTAAAATCTGGAATTAAAATTTTCTGTAGCTGGCAACACTACTATCAGACACACACAAACTATCTTAAAATAAGCTTTGGTATCCCTCTAATATATCCTACAAGTATTATGACGATATATAATAAAGTAAGCATGTCAATAAAAAATATCTCATTCTACCTTTAAAAAAATCACAAGTTACCTTTCCAATTAGAGAACAAGGTCTACTGTAAACCTCAACTGTACTTCCCCTAATTATCCTATTGAAACTTTCTATAGTGCGTTGTGTAGAGCAAAGACGAGACTTCCAGATACTGGTACATTTGTTCCGATATAGCCAACAAGTGGGAAATAATATAGACAAAACATAATTTTTCCAAAATTTCCCCCTAAAATCTCGAATTAAATTTTTCTGTAGCTTGTAACACTGCTACCAGACAGACGAAAACTATCTTAAATTAAACTTTGGTACACCACTAATATATCCTACAAGTATTATGGCGATATTTAAGGAACAAAGCTTCTAATTACCAAAAATATATTCCGGTAAACAGAAAAGTAAGGAAAAACTAGAAACATGAAGGGTTAGAACCTAAATACGAATTTTGCGTGCGCCCCCTAATTACCCCATTGTAACGATCTGTACTTTCGTTTGTTAAGTAAGGACAAATATTCGATTGGCGTAAGTTGACTTGCACTCGGGCGTATAGGTGCGGATTTATAAACAAAAATTTCTAATTTTTTGCCCAAATATAGGAGAATTTTAATTTCCCTAATTGGCAACACTGCGCGCAGGTCCGTTCAATTGATGTGAACAGTTAGGTATCCATTCTAGGTATCTACCTGGCAAGTCTTATGTATGTTTTTCTACAACGAAAGAAGCTACAGGGAAGAAAAGTAAAGGAAATTCGAATTTAGAAAATTCTCGAATTTTTCACTGGGGTGAAATTTGAGAAGGAAATTAGACACCAGAAGAAAAAGAAATTAATATGATAAACTATAGTCCAACCATGTTTTGCAAGAATAATATCCCGATATCTTAATTAGTGTCCATACAGGAGCAGATTAAACAAGTGACACACCTGTGTGTGCCACTTTGGCCATAGAGTATACATTTGATTACATTTTTTTTATTACTAACTCGTGTTGTTGTTGTAGTTATAGTCTCGACTAATAATACTATCGTTGTAAACAATAACTTTATAAGGAAAATTTTCTCTCATTTTTACATCTTAGTTCCAACACTGTTGGTGAGAAATGCAGGGTGATTCAAAATAAATTTTGGGGTTTTAACTCTTCGTAGTACTTATTACATTTTACGTACAATTATAAGCAATGCATCAAGTAAAAGAGCACCTCAAACAGTCTTTGCTGCAAGTGTTCAATGTGAGATTCATTCGTCGCACGGCACACATCTAGTCGATAGGCGAGAAAGGCCCATAAACTTTCCGCCATATGGCACAAAACACATTCAATTTAGGGGAGTCTCGTTTCAAGTGTACCATCTCCTGAGGATTTGCTGACGGCCAGATGCAAACATTATGAGTGTTCACATTAGCTCTTAGGTGAAATGTCGATTTATCACTGAAGACGACACGATCCAGAAAATCTTCATTGTTATGCAGGAATATTTCACTTGCGAAATTGGCACGTAAACCGTAGTCTGTAGGCTTTAGACCTGTAGCAACTGCAAACGATAAAGACGTAGTTGAAAGCGTCTCCTTAATATTCTCCACACAGACGGTTGCACTGTACAGATTCAGTCTTTATTAAAACACAAAAAGCTTTCTGCTCTCTAGTCTCCATTTTTGCTATTTGCTCTTTCTAACGGCAGACAGAAGAAACAATGCATGTACATGTGTGCGTACAAAACTGTTTGAGTTGCTCTTTCATTTGATATAATATTTATAATTGTAAGTTAATTGTAATAGATACTCCAAAGTTTCAAAACCCTAATATTAATTTTGAAACACCCTGCATTACTTCAAATTGAGTCATCCTATATTCATGTCTTTTATATACATATCATCAGGGCCGGTCCTAGACAATTTGTCGTCTCGTGCAATGGCATAATTTGCCGCCTCCCCCTTTCTCCAGAAAGAACAAATCTTAAAAGTCATGATTTTAAGTATGCTACTCCAGCATGAACAACAAAGGCGAGGGTAAGTGCAGTTGCACTCAGAAAGGCTTAAATACTTACTAAAAATGCAATTCCGTTGTGTCTGTTTTTTCCTTTAAATATTAATCTATTATGTTAGTGAAAGATAAAGCAAACACACCTGCAGAGGAAAGATGGTAATCCTTTTTATAGAATTCACCATCGAGCTTCAATCTCAATGTATCAGTTTGCAATTCCAGTGCAACTAGCTCTCTTATCTTTATTGCTTGATTTTTTCTTCTACATCTTCTAACATTTTTTTTAAAAAAAAACTTGTTTCTATCTTCAATGATAAGGAACTCGTTTCTGACAAAAACAAGACTAGTTTCATATCAAAACTGTGATAACTTACTAAATGGAACAGATATTCACTACTATTCGAGAATTGAATTCTTGCATTTGACAACAATCAAGCAATTTGTGCTCGGATTTATTCGACCATTTGCTTTAGCATTGTCCATGTGGCCTTAAACTAATGCAGCCTAAACATAATTTATGAATGTAGTATTCAAATAGAAGGTCAGCTTAGTAAATATAACTACCATCATCATGAAGTCTGTTTCCAACAAGAAATATTTAATTAAATAAAATACTTGTGACAGATTTTGCCGGACCATCCAAGCTTGCCATTCCACGCAAATGCACGTGTTGCATATATGCAGTGGCGTATTTAGGTGGGCTTGCTGGCTTAAGCCCCCCGAAATCTTACATACTGTAGTAAAGTATATGAAATATCTTGCAGAATTTTCACATTTTCAGGCAAAGTCTCCCCGAAAGTTAGCAAAGCCCCTCCCGAAACAAAATCGTAAATACGCCACTGCATATATGGTAGAGCCGGCTCTGCATATCATATATATCTAGTCGACATATTAATTATATCTGACATTTAGAAAAATAGGGGAAAGTCGTCTGGTATCGGACAGCGGGTGGTATCGGACAAAAGCAGATTTCGTTATTTCCTGCTTAAGGCGGCACCTGTCAAGCATACAGTGAGTTGATCGGAATGAATTAGCCAAACCCACGCCATAGTGAATTTGTCCGATGAGCGGTGTATCTCGTGCTTCAAGGTTTTTGTACTTTTGTGAGTAATCAGGTGCATGGAGATAGATTTGTGTGGCTGCAACTTGTCACAAAGTAAATGTATTTATATATTGTTGCTATCACAGCATTTATTAGAGTGTATATATATTATAATTTAGGCGTATAGTTGCATTCATGTTGTTACAAGCCGGTAGATAGCCATTCATAAGTTGCAAGTCTTTCGGCTGGTATCGGACAAAACAAAGTAAACTTGACGTTTTTTTAATGGTTTCTGGCTTTTTCAAGAAACCATGGGGAAAATACGTGGCAATTTGGATGAAGAAAATATGAGATTGGAAATGGACAAAGTTATTTCCAAAGAAGCACATGAGGCCAGTGCTAGATATGGTGTTCTTTAGAGCACATTAGGAGATCGTGTCGAAAAATTGTCGGAAGGGAAGGAGACAACAGCTAAGCCTCGCCGCTCGGATAACAAAGGCAAACTTAGTAGAACGTGACCAAGAAGAAGCACTATACAATCATGTAAAGGCTTTGTATAGTTAACTAGTTTAATGCCACTAAGAATACCAGAAATTTTAAAACGAGTTTACAAACTTGCTGAAAAACTGAACATTATAATCTGCGGGGAGTTTTTTAACGATTGGATACAGCGCAATATATGTAAAGATTTGGTCCATGAACAATGTGCAAATTTTGAAGGCAGGCTGTTTTATTATTGTGATTTGGGTCAGAATAAAAAATAACAACTCTTGATGAGACTAAGAATTTTAAGATGTATTTTAACTTTTATTTTAGGCTGTATTTCAAAGCGTAATAAAACTGTATTTTCTGTGTAAGAACTCCTGTAAGTAAACAACTAATATTTGCAATTTGTTCTGTTATTAAATTACCTTAAAAGACTAATTCTCTATAGTTTTATGTTTGTCCGATACCACCCTCCACTTTTTAAAGACGCTAATTTGTGTTACCTTCGATTTTTTACAAAAATATATATTATTAGTTTTTACCTGTCCAATCACCTTTAACATGTTGTGTGTAAGATACCAAGGTATCATTTTGTGCATTAAGTAATTTGATATAGCTATTCTTCAGCCTGACAAACTAGAAAAAGCTAAGGTGTCCGATACCAGACGACCTTCCCCTACTATTAGGCAAATTAGTATTAGTTTTTACCTTTAGACAAGTTATTGGAATTTTATACTGTTTGGACATTATTTTCGTACTTATTAAATGCCTGCTTTCACAAAAAACAAAATTTCATTTCTACTTTTATTTCTTAGTTGATATTGATGAAAACTGCTGAAACCCGAATTGTTAATAGGTATGGTATTCATGTAAATTGTAAAATATTTGTAGCGTATCAGTATCTAGCGTTTAATTTATGTTGCATTTTACGGTGATTACACCAACATAAAAATATTTCATACTTAAATAGACGTAAGATGCATTACAAATGACTATTTGAAAAAAAAAACGAAATTTAGAAAAAAAACGAGAGGCAATGTTTTTTTTTTTTAAAAACGAACATTTGTGAAAAAATACGAACCGTTTTTTTTCTATTTACAACACTACTCTGTTGTATCTGACAATCCTATATACTAATATATATCCTATCAATTATATAGGACAAAACAGATCAAAAGCTCATCCGTGGCTAAGCGGTTAGCGTACGCGCCTGTGGCGTGGGAGACCCGGGTTCGATTCCCCGCCCGGAGCTCCTGTGGTTTGGATTCCACGTTAATCAGTAGTTCCACGTCTCATATAGCCTCGCTGCTGAAAGGGACGCTAAACTGAACAACAATAACAACTAAACAGATCATACTTTTTGTCACCTCATATTCCAGAGAATTAGGTAGTCTGCTGGCACTTATTGCGTCCACTACTAACTAAAACAACCAAAGGGGCCATGATGGCTCAGTGGTAAAGCGTTCACTTCTGGCGCATGGACTCTCTGGTAGGGTTACCAATCGTCCGGTATTTTATCGGACAGTTCGTTTTTTTACCTCCTTGTCCGGTGTCTGATACAACCTCAAAACCGGTCCTAAATGTCGGTAATCTTTCCTCTTACTAGTTCTATTCTCTATTCTATTCAGATTATTTTTTAATTTCGTGGAAAGTAGACTAAGTTGAATCTGGTTTCTAAAATGAACCACATTTGACAACCGGCTGATCACGGCCATAGCGCATTTCCGTTTCACGACGAATTTGTTGTTCCTTCGCAGTGATGTTATCGTCATGTTATCATGGCGACTCAACCAAAAATGGAATAAGTAAGTTTAAATAAATGCTTCAAAAGTAACTATTCGAACCCCGAATCGCACAATTTTATGTGAAGTAACCATTTTCAATTTAATCACATTTTTGACGAGGATGATGTTATAATCTTAAGAGTCTTCATCCCGGCGAAATTAAAATACCGCTAATTTTACAGTAATTATGTGATATCTTCAAATAGATAAAAGATAATTGAAATATGGAAAGCGAGCGCCCTAGACAATATTATTTTGCGTGATGTACCGTTATCACAAGTCACTTAGTGCCTTTCCGTTTTCAGCTGTTTAGAAACGCGAAAATAAATGCCGATTTTCAAAATGGCTCGAAATCGAAAGCAGATAAGTGAGTCGTGATAACGGTTTCTCATGTAAAATAATGTACACACCGAAACAATACGTCGAGAAAATTCATTTTGCTTTTGGACATCCAGCACCATCTAATAGTACTGTGTACAATTAGTTTTCTGTATTCCATCGTTGCCGCATATTTGTAAGTGATGAAATTTGTAGAAGTCATCCATCCGTTGTTGCTAGTACCAATGCAATGTGTGAAACGATTAAGAGAGATTGGTATGTGACATACGGTGAGATTTAGGAATACTTGATCTTGACACGAAATCAGTACATACAATTTTGAATGGTTACTTGAACGTACAGTAATTTTCAAGCTGTTGAATCCCACACAACTTGACCGAAGCTCAAAATCAGGTTCGTATCAATTGATGTAAAGAAATGCTCAAAATATTCAACCGACGTAAGTCAAATTTAGTGTGCAACATTTGTTACGGAGGACAAAACTTGGATCAATTCATACGAGCCCGAAAGTAAACAGCAACCCACTGTTTAGGTGTTTCAAAGAGAACCGAAAGGAACAGAAGTTATTCATTCGAGGAGTGCTGCCAATCAAGTTATTACTTATTACTTAAGGACTGTAAATGTTGAATGGTATACACCAATTTGTTGGCAGGAAGTCGACAATGAATTGTGTAAAACAACCTAAATTGTTGCACCATTCTTCACCACTAAAAATTTAGTTCCCACTCAACACATCAAACTGTTGACTTTTTATCCAATAAAAATATCGAATTAGTGACTCATTATCCGTACTTACCTAATGACTTGTATTATGTTCCCATACATGAAAAGTAAGATGCATGGTTAGCGATTTTTGTAGCCTGAAGTAGCTGTTGACGCATTCTGAACAGCGTTTTTAGAGTAAAGTGGAAAAACTGCTTTCAAAATTGATTTAGGGATACACAAAAGTGTATCGATCTTAAAGGTTAATACTATGAAAAACATTAAACAAGACAAGAAAAACATTTACAAAACAAGACGAGAAATTTTGAAAAGCTAATCAATACGAAACAAGATAGAACTCTTTAAGAATCAAGACAAGGCGATAAATCTTCTATGATATGTTTGAAACGAGGCGATAAACCCTTATTTCCTGTCTTTCTCATGTGGACAACATTAGAAGAAAATATCTCAAAAATTACATAAGAATTACGATATACCTCTTGTGTGCGGAATATAAGAAAGTTATTGTTTTTATGAAATATCCTTTAAATTATTATAAACTAGCTGTTACGTCCGTTCTTCGCACGGATCAGATAAAATACACTAGTTAACAAAGGTTTTGTTACATAAAAGGAAATACTTGTTCTTAAAGGAACTTTTTGCGCTGAATTCGAATATGCACTCGGTTTCTCTCCATCACGTACAGTTTTCCCGTAACAGAGGGATTTTCGGGAAATTCCCTCAAAAATTTCCCTTTTCGTTTATTTTACACCCCAAGATCTTGTCCCCTTGCATATACTAACATAGAAATTATACCTAAGTATACTTTGATTCCTATTTAACAAACCCTCCAAGTTTCGTAATAATCGCTTTATTCTTTAAAGAGAAATAAATATGTTTGTATGTATACTGTGTGTATTGTTTATTGCACCTTATAGTAATGCTTTCAGATCTCTTAAGTTGGGGTAAAACGTTTTGCTTTATTACCACAAACACATATATAAAATATAATACAATATAATTTACAAGTGTGACAATTTACAATAAACAATAATACAAATGTACCAAAAGGTAATGAAAAGACAATCAAAACTATCACAATATATGAAACTTCCATTGGGTTACAAAACCGTACACTACTTCCTTCTTTTGTAAGAAATGTTGCATTCTCTAACAAGACCCCACCAATAGTCCCCCATCATTGAAGGATCCCATCGTTACTGGTACCTTTTCTCCATTGCCATTATATCTTGGTGGAATCTTTCCCCCTGTTCGTCGCTGAGAGCACCTAGGTTAGCAGGAAAGAAGCTGAGGTGGGAGTGCAAAAAGTGGATTTTTAAAGACATCCTACAACCCAACTCTTTGTGTTTCTGTATCATGTCCTGTACGACTTCTGTGTAACTCTCAGCTTTGTTATTGCCCAGAAAGTTGCGCACAACACACTTAAATGCTGTCCAGGCAGCTAGCTCAGCACTGTTTAACTTGCTATCAAAGCTATCATCAAGCATTAATTTCCCAATTTGGGGACCAATAAACACTCCCGCTGAAATCTTAGCATCACTCAGGTTAGGAAACTTATCTCGCAAATACTTGAAACCTTCACCAGATGTGTCCATGGCTTTGACAAAGTTTTTCATAGGTCCTAACTTGATATGAAGTGGCGGTAGTAATATCTTATTAGGATCTACCAAAGGAGTGTATTTGACGTTGCATTCTCCAGGTACGTAATTCACTCTAGGTTCCCATTCCTTCACTTCATAATGTTTGTCATCAGCTCGGCTATCCCATAAACATAAAAAACATTGGTACTTCGTGTAACCGCACTGCAGTCCTAATAAAATACCAACTACCTTGAGATCACAACATATTTGCCAACAATGGTCCTTGTAATTTATAAGATTTAACAAAGTTGACATGGTGTTATAGGGTTCCTTAATCTTCACTGAGTGCGCAAGTGGTATAGAAGGTTTTTTTATTTCCATTATGTAAAAGGACAGCTTTAAGGCTGACCTTTGACGCGTCGATAAATAACCTCCATTCTTCTGGAACGTAAGGAATTCCTAGCTCCGCCATCAACCCATTTATATCCGTACATACGCACACATTATCTTTCATTAAGAAATAGCTTGAAAATTGAACATGCCTTTTCCTGTACACTGATATGTTCGTTTCTGCATCCAATAAGTTCCACTGCTCGAGCCTTGATCCCAGAAGTTCCGCCTCTTGTTTTGTCAGGTGCAAATCACGGACTAGGTCGTCAAGTTCACATTGCCGGATGAAATGTGGCTCGCGAACACAGTCAGGGATGAACGTTGGATCCTTGGATGTACATGTTGATGTCGATGGTTCATCAAGGTCATGATCATCATCAGAGTCTTTTGGCCATATCTCTTCCCAGTTGGTAGGGGGCTCGGGAAGTGGAAGTTCATCCCCGTGCGGAATAGGTCTAATTGCGGATTTAACGTTGGGATAACTTATTGTGTATTTGCTTTTTTTTAGAATGTCCCTTAACTACTGTGAGACAAAAATAACAATCATCCAGATGGTTGGTGGGTTCTCTCCACACCATTGGTACAGCAAATTTCATGAACCTCCGTTTCCCTTTGGCCCATGCAAGTAAAGTGACGTAGCACGACGCACAAATTATGTTGGGTGACCAAGTTTTGTCCTGATCTCCCACACGACATCCGAAATATATATAATATGCTAGTTTCACCGATGGCGTAATGGATCTACACTGTCCTTTAACTACAAACTGGCCACACACATAACAAAAACTATTTGGTGAGTTAACACACGAACGCCGTCCTCTTGACGCCATTGTACTGATCACAAACTAAACTTCTGGTCTTAGTTGGGTATAATGCCGTTGGATAGTTGGGCATAAGATCAAACATGAAAGCACTCTTAGCAGCAAAGACAACTTTGAAAGTGAAGTAGTGTTAAACCACACGTCAATATAAAAATGTACAAAACTCCCTCACCAGGTGTCAAGAACACAAGAAAGAAAGAAATGCGCGGGGGGAGGGGGGGAAACGATACCATAGTGGAAAATTCAGACTGCATTAGTTCATTGTTGTCAACAATGAGTCTGTATTCCATTCTTTCTTTCTTTTGCATTCTGTTACATTTGATAACAAATATTGATAACCATTTCATGAACAAAACGAAAAAACTTGGAGAATTGTATATATATATGTATTAAGATATACATATACTGTACGTTTAAAAAAAATATACGTTGGAAATACATTCTATTTTTATACACGTTTCTAATTTAGAGAAAGCAATACAAGTGTGTTGTTGACTATTGTAAATATTCATTTTTATGTCTGTGTTTGTAGTAATAAAGCAAATCGTTTTTACCCCAACTCAGGAGATCTGAAAGCATTACTATCAGGTGCAATAAACAGTGCACACAGTATACATACAAATATATTTATTTCTCTAGAAAGAACAAAGCGATTTTTACGAAACTTTTAGGGTTTATTAAATATAAATCAAGGTATACTTAGGCATAATTTCTATGTTACTATATGTAAGGGGACAGGAGCTAGGGGAATAAAATATCTGAAAAAGGGAAATTTTTGAGGGAATTTCCCGAAAATCCCTCTGTTACGGGAAAACTGTACGTGATGGAGAGAAACCGAGTGCATATTCGAATTCAGCGCAAAAAGTTCCTTTAAGATCAGGTGATTTTTCTCATGTAACAAACAAAAAGTTTAAATTTGTTAACTAGTGATATCGATGTAAACAAACTGAACAACGAAAGAGCAATTAAGAAACATTTCTGAAATTGGATATATTTTGTGTGAATGCATATCCTACAACGTAGATGTGTTTTCATTGGGATGATTTTAATAGTGAACATGGTTTATACTTAATACAACAATTAACTAACCTGTTTTAAACCACAATAAAACCATCTACTACTAAACAGAAGAAACCAACATAAATGTGCATAAAACTATGAATTTCACACTAATATCGGCCATTTTAGATTATTTTTACATGTCGTTTACCCCCCAGTAGGAAACCCCAGCTTGCATACAATGGTGGCTGAATTTGAAAGTCACCGCTAATGGAATTGTCACCATTGACCTCAGTGACCGCGAAACTATGGACTTGACACTAATATAGGTCATTTTCAATTATTTTTACACATCTCGGTAACCTTTTTATTATGGACCCGGTTCCTTAGCTAATAAGGTCTAAATTTGAAATTAAACGCAATGTTGAGTTTTACCATTGAGCTCAGCGACTCCGAAAAATATGGACTAAACACTAATATAAGTGATTCTCTATTATTTTTACATGTCTTGGTACCCCACCCCTGCAGATGCCCCCGGTCCTTATACAATGTAGCTGAATTTGAAAGTCATCGCTAATAGAAGTGTCACTATCGATCTTAGCGACCGCGAAAACTATAGATTTGAAACTATTATCGGTGATTTTGGATTATTTTTATATGGCTCGGTATCCCCACGGTGACCACCCGAATCGGTACAGTGGTAGCTGAATTTGAACGTCATCGCTAATGGAAGTGTCACTATTGATCTCAGCGACCGTGAAAACTATGGATTTCACATTAATATCGGTCATTTTGGATTATTTTTACATGCTCGGTATCCCCCTTCCCCAGGCCCGCAGCCGAATGGTTTGAATTTTGAAGTTAATGCGATCGGAGTCTCATCATTCCTCATAAACCGCGAAAACTATGAATTTGACACAAATATCTGTCATTTTCTACTACTTTTACATTTCCCGGTAAACGACCCCCTCAGACCCCTGGTTCGAATTTTGAAAAAAGCGCTCCCTCTTGATCTGGGGCCTGGATCAAGGTACCGGTGACGAAAATTTGATAACTCTCGGCCCATTCGTCTCGACCCCAGGCCGCACACAGGCAGAGAGACAAACACAATCACAAGCAAACAAACTCATAATAGAATTTTTGTAATCATTACCATTATGCATCATATTACAAATCTGAGCAAAGCTAGTCAGAGGAAATGTGCATGCGTCAACGAAGTGAACATCATTTTTGATAATACATAATTATTTTCACATAAAAATAATATATCTGAATAATTTTCTTTATGCCGACATATAGCTATGTAACGTGGGTTCGTGTCACCACGGCATGGCCCGTCTTCAGGTTGCGGATCGAGGAGAAGGCCTCTATATTTAGAGGTTAGCTGCGAATATACTGAATAAGCAGTCGCGGACAGACGATTGGGAGTGGTCCTCCAGCTTGGGGGTCTGGGTAGGGCTAACAACCTCATCCTGTAAAAAAAGGCACTTGTTCAGAAACATCCACAAAAGCCTCGGACAAGGACTGATAACTTGGCTCGACCTCAGCAAAAGAAAATGAACATGAGATTTGGAACATGGAATATTAGGAGTCTTTATAGGGCAGGCGCGTTAAAATCCGTAACGAGTGAGTTAGAGAAATACAGGATGGACCTAGTAGGAGTTCAGTAAGTTAGGTGGGAAGGAAATGGAACTATGAATTCCGAAAATTTTACGTTCCTTTACGGGGAAGGAAATAAAAAGTAACCAGTTAGAAACACGGTTTTTCGTTCACAAACGAATATTACCAGCAACTAAACGGGTTGAATTTGTTACTGACAGACTTTCTTTTATTACTCTTAAGGGTCGGTGGTGTGATATGATTGTTTTAAATGTACATGCCCCAACTGAAGATAAGGATGACGATGTAGAAGACAGTTTTTACGAAGAAGTGCCAACTCCCGCGGATATTTGACCAACTCCCGCGATACCATATGAAAATTCTACTAGGGGATTTCAACGCGAAGGTAGGACGAGAAGATATTTTCAAACCGATTATAGGGAACGAAAGTCTGCATGAGGAAAGTAATGACAACGGTGTTAGACTCGTGAACTTTGCAACATCCAAAAACCTAATCGTGAAGAGTACAAAATTCCCACATCGCGACGTCCATAAATACACTTTGACATCACCAGACGGAAAAACACATAATCAAATTGATCACGTTTTAGTAGATAGAAGAAGGCAATCTAGCATAATTGATGTCTGGTCGTTTAGAGGGGCTGATTGTGACGCTGATCACTAGCTGGTAGCAGCGATAATATGAGAGAGATTATCGTTGAATAACGGTAATATTTGTCCTGCTTTTCCTTTTGATGTTAACGTTCAACGGAAATAGATTTTTAGGATTAAAGTCGTCCAATGCACAATCCAAAGAAAACCGTGCTAGGCGACTTTGAATGGCCCGAGTCGCCAGCTTAGAGCATAACTCCATGCAACAGTAATACATCCACGTTCGGAATGTAGAGAGTCCGTACCCCAAGGAATCGAACATTGCCATAGTTACATTCAGAAAGAACATCTATTAATTAGATTATCAAAACATTGATCAGAATACAACATATATTATTATAGATTGGACCTGAAATAAAATTCGTAAATAAGGACATACATATATACAAAACATAAATATTCACATAAACAACATATCACATTATCTGAGCACAATATTTAATTTTTCTCTTTTCTATCTCTGACTTGTTCACAAACAGAAGTTCCAGTAATGTACAGTTCAAGACAATTAACAAAAGTAAGATGTTCCTCAGTAATTCTTACTTTTACTAATGGTGGTATTAAATTTATTAGTGAATAGATAAGTAAGTCGCTAGATTTGAAACACAATTCTAATTGAACTATTTATTTTATTTAGCATTTCAATTGTAATGTAATATATATTTTATTTGTTGACGTAGTTTGTAATGCTCATCCTGTAATTATTAGAGAATAGCGCTGATTAGTATGCTGTTTAGTAAACATTATGCTTATGCATTATATTCGCTTTCGTAGACTTTTATTATTATTTTTCATTATTTCATTATTTTATATCTATATAATTATTATTTATTATCACACAATATTCATTATTTTATAACAACCTTCGGAAACATAAATAAAATATTTCATCTTTTCAATTCACTTCGTTGCCTTATTCTACTCATAAATAAAAATACCTCAACTTTTATATCAAGCAATTAAAAGAAAACAGCTCCAGCACAAGATTCCCAAGATAGCACTACATATGAAACATGTGTATATCTTCTAGTCGACTTCAAACCTCTTCACCATCATCATTAATCTTATCAGCAACATCTTACGTAGAAAAGTTGGTGAGACTTGCAACACCATCTGCTGATTTTGAGACAGATAATGGGTCATCATTTACTTAAAATTTAGACAAAGTCCCAAACAGAATTTAGATCATATTAAAAGACATTTGATTTTGTTAATGAGACCCCGGAGTGGGTTCAGCTATTAGCACCTCATTTCTTCAATTTCCATCTTGCTTAGATAATATTATAAATGGATATAGTACCTATACATGAAGCTGCATCAGTTCCCGAAGGAGCAGGACGCTCATACTTTTAGGGATTATTCATTGAGTATGTACGAACTTACGAAGAGGGTAACAAAGCGACTTTTATTTACTTATCGACTGATACGAAAATAAAAAAGAACGTACCTGTACTTTATATCTGCATGTGTAGTGCCCTTGTACTTTATCTATGATTATGTGTGTGGGGGGAGGGGGAAATTTAACGCATATCGCATGTCTTGTGCACATGGATACTTCTTACTATTGCACTACGTACAAAATTTATGGTATTTCATGTAGAATTGGTAATAGAACACAGAAGAATTGCAGATCAGGGGGTTCTCATGTGTACTATTACCTTATAAATAAACTCTATATATGGTTAGATGTAATTCTACGTTTAAACTTTCATCAAATATATATTTACATAAATCATCCAAACTTCTCCAGTTGCACGGTGTATTATTTAAAACATCCAGTACTTCAACTTCATATTTATATTAAAATCTCTTATTTTAGTTTGTTTATTATTCAACAAAAGAATAATTTATAACATCTAATTTTATTTACTTTCTCCTTTTCGTATGTTGAAATTTTATGGTGCACAGTTAGACCCTGTTCACCAACAAATTAAACAATTATGAAACAATATTTAACTCTTGTAATGTGCTCGCAGAACGCGGGGCATTACATATTCAATGTACGAAAACAGAGAGATTTAATTTAAAGAAATTAGAAGAGAGCCAGGTAAGAGAGGAATACCAGATTGAAGTTTCGAATAGATTCTCGGTTTTAGAAGATTCGGAGTGCCCCAGTATTGAGAATACTTGGATTAAAATTAGAGATAGCATTAAAAGTTCAGCAAAAGACAAATTTGGACACGCGGAAATACGTAGGAATGAACCATGGTTCGACTAGGAATGCATTAAACTAGCAGAGAAAAGAAAACAGGCAAAATTACGCTGGCTACAAAATCCGAATGAAATAACTACACAACATTTCGCAGATATCAGGCGGGAAACTTTGAGAACTTTTAGAACAAAGAAACGCAATTTTTTGAAAGCTAAAATTAAGGAACTTGAAGATGATAGTAAAAATAAAAATATTCGAGGCATGTGTAAGGCAATCAGCGAATTTAAGAAAGGTTATCAACCTCGTGCGTATATATTAAAGAAAGCTGACGGAACAGTTCTCACTGATACGAATAGCATCTTAAATAAATGGAAAGATCTGTTTGACAATTTGCTGAACACGCAGCCAAAAACTAATGTGCGTGGTGAAAAGGAGATACACACCGCAGAACCGTATATTCCAGAACCCAACTGAATAGAACTAGAAGTCGCTATAAAGACATTAAAGAAATACAAATCTCCGGGTGTAGACGAAATTCCGGCTGAGTTAATTTTAGCTGGAGGCGAAAAATTGTGGAACAAGATACACAAACTCATTCTCGTTATCTGGAACAAGGAAGAATTGCCACAAGAATGGAAAGAATCAATCATTGTTCCAATTCACAAGAAAGGCGACAAAACTGACTGTAATAATTATCGAGGCATTTCTCTTCTGTCAACATCCTATAAAATCCTTTCAAATATTCTATTAGCAAGATTGACCCCATACACATATGAAATTATTGGAGATTATCAGTGCCGATTTAGACAAGGAGATGTGTTGTCGCCATTATTATTTAACTTTGTGCTGGAATACGCTATAAGGAAAATCAAAGATAGCAACCAGTGCCTAGAGTTAAACGGTATTCACCAGGTTATGATATATGCTAGTGATGTAAATTTAATAGGGGATGATAGGAGAACAATAGAAAGAAATGCAGAGATCTTATTAAACGCTTGCAGGGACATGGGTTTAGAAGTAATTGCAGAAAAAACTAAATACATGGAAGTGCGTCGGGACTGTAATACGGCAAATTATGGATGCGTTAAAATATTAAATAATACTTTTGATAAAATGGATACTTTCAAATATTTAGGATCAATATTAACAGACGAAAATCATATTCACGAAGAAATAAAATGTCAACTAAAAGCAGGGAATTTGTGTTACTATTCGGTTCAAAATCTCTTGTCGTCGCGAACTCTGTGGAGGAACTTGAAGCTTAAAATATATAAAACGATAATCATGCATGTTGTTCTATATGGTTGCGAAACGTGGTCGCTTACCTGAAGGAAGAACATAGACTGAAAGTATTTGAGAACAAGATCCTTAGACGAATATTCGGACCCAAGAGGAACGGGAATGGGGAAGGGCGGAAACTTCATAACGAGGAACTACATAATTTATACGGTTTACCAATATTCTTAGGGTCGTCATGTCTAGAAGGCTTAGGTGGGCAGATCATGTAGCTAGAATGGAAGAAAGTAGAAACGCTTTCAAAGTCTCGACTGAAAGACCAATCGGAAAACGACCATTAGGAAGACCTAGGCGCAGATGGGAGGACAATATTAAGATGGACCTCGCAGAAATAGGAATACAAAGTAGAAACTGGATCCAATTAGCTAAGGATAGAAGTCAGTGGAGAGCTTTTGTGAACGCGGCAATGAATCTCAGAGGTTCCATAGGCCATGGAGTTAGTTAGTTTTAGCTATGCCGACATATAGTCTTTCTCAACTACTGTTTTTCCCGTAAAGCAAAGCCCCATTTAATTATTTTCTTCATTTAAAAAGAAGCAACAACTGAAGTTATTACACTAGTTTTTATTGATTTGTACGTACAATTTAGTTCAATCCACGTGTTACATTGGCAATGATTGACAAGAGGAAGCCGGGGGCAGTGGCAGGAGCCATGCAGTGACAAAGCCTGCTCATAGTATGACTGACATGGAGTGGGCGTCGCAATTGAGGCAAATGTGTGTATAGTTTTGTTTAAGTATATAAAGCATACTGAAGTAGAACTTGTGTAAGATTTAAAAGAATACTTTTAAAGTTATCAAATGTCTATTTATGCAAATTAAACACTCCTAAATAATTTTTATTTCGTAAAAAAAAAAAAAAAAAAAAAAAAAAAAAAAAGCGACCCCGGAAATTGCCAATCTACAAAAATAGCTGTGCAGAAGTCTTCTAAATGGTAAACTTTTAAGCGTAACTAAATGGTAAATCGTAGGGTTCTAAATGATAAACTTTTAATCTCATAAGAACTATTTATCCTTGCTGCAAAGTATACTAATTAGGAAGTATAAAGTTCAAATTGTTTATTCAAAATATAGATTATTTAAATGAACATGCAAGATACAGGAAAACTAAGAAAAAACTAAGACCGATTTGCGGGACGCGATTTTTTGTCTCCGAACGTTTTTTAACCCCGCAACTAACTGCTTTTACACAAAACTTAACCCCGCAAGTCGAATTCTCTTTCTCTCTCACACACACACAGACATCTTGTCAAAGAAATAAGTAAAATTTCTTTTATTTTCCTATCGCATGAAATAGAACTCATTTATTTTTTTTCTATTTCTTTCTTTCTTTCTTTCTTTTTTGCTCAGTTTGCATTTGTAGTCTGGAAGAAAGGTATAAGCTACTGGGTTTATTATAATGTATTTCGGATCGGTATGTTTAATGAATACTACCGAACTTGCAACCATTTCGGTATTTGTATCATTTTAAAAGCGATTTAATGAATTTTTCAAGCATCCTCTATATATTCGAATGGTTCTCAAGAATATAAAAAAACAAACGTTATTTCTATATTACTGTTGGATTTCCGGAAACGAAACTTTATAATGTTAGATTCTTTCCTTAATACGTTTAAATCCAATGCTTTTATCTGCTTCCTTTTCTTTTTCTTCTTCTATCCTCTTTCTTCTCTCTCTGTCTCAGTTCTGTACATCTAACAGGTATTTATTCGTTTCAATTTTTCATTGAATGTGTTTAAGTTTCTCTCTACATGAATTTATGAATTTTGTTTCGTCTCATTTTTATTCTTTTGCTTTATTGATGATAGTACATGCACAATTCGAAAATAGAATTGTGCTCATGTTGCTGCTGATTTTAGTTTGAGAGAGGAAAGGAAGAGAGAGAGAGGTGTCTTTAGCAGACATGACTATGGTATAAGAAGGTATATATTCGGTGGCCTTGCTTCACGGCTTAGCTGTCGCATTTTTTTATTTCCTTGTATTTTCTTTTATGCGGAGTACATTAGTTCAGTAACTCACCATGAATAAAGATAATCAGAAGAGTTTTTGTAACGAAGAAATAACATGAAATGTGAAATATCGTTTAACAAAGTGTCGAGATTTGAGAGTCGACAAATTTGCACTTTCGGGTACCGATTACCTCGAAACAGCAGTACCCAGAATTACCCCGAATAGGGGACATATTTGAAAAGTGACAATCACAGCAACATGCAGAAGTCTTTTAGTCTGAGAGAAAATAGGAATGTAATATCTTATTTCTAGATCTATTAGTCTTGTAGCTCTCAGTCTATTACAAAATACTGATAGAAATAAAAACAATGAAATCAAATCTTTCAGTTTTACGTCCCACGGTTATGCCGGTTAGGCTAAAGGAGACGGTGATGATGAGAGATGAGTGAAATGGTGGAATGAAGAAGGTGGGAGGAAACGGGAGAACCCCGAGAAAACCCACGAGCACGGTGTTTGTCCACCACAAAGTTCACTTGGCGGAGGCTGGGATCGAACCCGGGACCCCAACCACCAGAGGTGAACGCTCTACCACTGAGCCAGCGCCCTCCTAAATAAAGACAATTAATTATGGTTATTTTATAGAAGATTCCACTTTAATATTACAAGAATTTCTTCTTAAAGTTGGCTTAGTTGTAAAAAAATTATAGAGTATATTACTATAAAGTATGTGAACTGTCGTTGATTTATGATGACAATCAGAAACAAAAATAAAAGGTAAATCACAGTAATAGTTTTCTGTTAAGGTGAAAATATAACTATTTCTATTTTAACAAATTGTTTTGGCTTAAAATTTTTATTCGGGTTCATCCCGTTACCCCGCAATCATGGGTACAGAAATGGAGGAATGTATAAAGATGTCGATTGTTGAATCCAGTATATTTCGAGCATCTTTTCTCTGATCTAGTGGTGCGACGTGTCGATATACCCATATCGTGGATATCGATATTGACATATCAACATTCGGTATCGTAAAGATATCGACATCGACATACCGACATCTTAAATTTTCGTTATCGATATTCGGGGACCGAGGTATAGGGGTCTCTAAGACTTGCGATGGATGAAGAAATAAACTTAATTTTTAGAATAACGTATTCTAATGACAATTCCTTTATTTTCAAAAATTGCAATGTAAATAATTACACTTCCAAATTTGCAATATTATATACTGTAATTTCTTAGCCTCAAAAACTTTTCTATTTCGAAAAAAGGAAACAAAAAGAACCTGTCAAAAGCACGTGCTTCGAACTTTGACCTCGAATTTATCATAAGAAAGTTTTTGTTCCTGTCTCTCGGAAATTTCCATCTGTTTTGGCCTTTGGGGCCGCTTATTGAGAAAATGTGCACATTTGGCCACTACATGCAGACATGTTCTTAGGCAGAGTCAGAGCTTTTGAAAAGGAAATTGGTTCTTAATAATAATAGTGATAATAATAATAATAATAATCATAATAACTATTGTTATTATTATTATTATTATTATTATTATTATTATTATTATTATTATTATTATTATTATTACAACAATAGAGTTTACAACTACTGTTTCATCTGTTTGTCTTGCCTGGCAGGCCCGCAAGTCTGCTACGCCATTCATGTCTCTTGTTCTCTGTTTGTCTCTCTTTCTGTTTCGTGTGGATACTTCTTTTTATGCTGTTTGGTTTTTGTATTAATCCTTTACTTTATTTAATCTTTTTTTACGAGATCTATTTTGGAAAAAGGAGAGAAACTGCATTTCTCTTATATCTATTTCTTACCATTCATGTTGTTTGAACTGCTTAAGTAAGATTATTTTGTAAGTTTTTATGTCGTCCATTGCCTTTACAATAATAAAATCGTCATTCTTAACAATTTATTTTATTGTCTTAATTGCAGTTTGCTACACTGATATTTTTCAAAGAAAATAGAGGTTCGATGCAACGCCTTTCTGATTCTCAACCACCCAACAACCCTGCTTTTTGGGTTGCCTACTATTGCTGGTGGGAGTGTACTTTTGTAGTTGTGTATACATTCCCAAATTTTTGGGCAGCAACTTAAGATAGTGCTTTCCTCTTGTGGCACATGTAACTGTATGCTCGCCAGAGTTTTCTTTTGCATATGTTAGTTTTCATTAAACACTACGAAACCGGAGCGGTCATATCCCTTATGTCCATTGAGACAAAGAGCGACACAGCGTTGCGTTATCTTGTTTTGTGGATGTGTGAACTAAATGCGTCTTGCAATGTAAGTTGTAAATATTTGAACCTTCCATCCTAATCATTGATATGGAAACGTTGGTCCTCACACGATTTGCTACATGATTGCTGCGTAACTATCACGTGACTACCTGCGGACAGATGACAATAAAATCTGTGCGTTGACCAGTTAGTTGTCTGGTATATCCGTGTTTTGTGAACAGCAATGGCAGATATCACTTACTTCTCTATGGAGGAACAATTAGTGGGAAGTGTGTGGGTTCATTAAAGGAAGTACAATAACAAAAATATGCCGTAGGTGATGTATAGGTTTCGTGAACGGTTCAGTAAGTAGCCACTAAGTCGTCAGCTTTGATAACATGGGAGAATAAACCTTTTTCGTCTGGGAAGTGTTTTGGATGGGCTTTGTTCTGGTCGTCCGTCAACCCGAAAGGAAACGTGTGCAGTAGTTAGTGCGTCAGTAATGCTTTCATCCTGCAAAAGTATTATTTACGTACGGATGAAATAAGTCCAGATGTAAAGGGACTTTTTGGCTACCCTGTACATACTTGCTTTATTGCTGTTAACATGCACAATAAGTTGGCGGTTCCTGGTGTAGCATTTTGCTCTCCCGTCATGTCGTTGCGCTTATAACAGACTTGCTTTAGACACACGGGGAATGAATCTTTCATGTATGAAATTTTGTCTTACTATAACAATATATTAACATTTGAAGTTTTTTTCTACTTTCGAGAAGAACGTATCCTATGTTTGTGTCTATATTTCAAGTGGAGAATTGTGTCCTAAAAATTAATTTCTAGGGAGACTTTCAGAGATGCAGATAATGAAATTTGTATTTATGTTTTTGAAGATCCATCTGAATATGTCTTTAAAATTGAACTTAGTAGTACTTAACAGTCTCAATTTTTACTCAAATATAAAATCTCTAGCTGTTAATGCTAGCTTTATCAAAAAACAGACACTTACACTCTACTGTAAAGCCTACATCAGTTGAACCTCCGACTTCATTTCGCCAAATTGTCGTTGAGCCATACAAGTATAATATGGTGAGTAGAGACAGGGAGTTAGGCAAAATGCCTATTCTTTAATATTAAAGATATGATGAAAAATAAAGTTTTAAAGTTTATATGGAGGATTATACAGGGTTATTCAAAAAGAAAGAACAGATTTCAAACATTTATTTCTTCCAAACCACAGAAGATAGAAACATGATTCGAACGTTACTTGATTAATAAAAGTTTACAATTTATTGTTAGTAAATATGGTGTGCATTCAATATGAGCACCGTGTGTTACATGACAAATGTCAAAACGGTGGCTCATTTCTTGCCATACACGAATCAGCTGGTCTCTAGTTATCGAATCCACAGCTTCAACAATTCGATGTCGAAGACCTTCAAGAGTGTCAGGCATAGGAGGGATGAAAACACGGTCTTTTACGTAACCCCATACATAAAATCACACGGAGTGAGACTCGGAGACCTGGGAGGCCACCGGTGATAAAGTTGATCTTCTGCTCCTCCTCTTCCAATCCAACGTTCTGGAATGGTGTCATTCAACTAACGTCGAACGTGGTTAGAAAAATGAGGCGAGGCACCATGTTGCATGAAGATGAAGTCATCTGAATCATCTTCAAGTTGCGGAAATAACCAGTTTTGAAGCATGCCTAGATAGGTTAATCCTGTCACAGGTTTGTCCATGAAGAAGAAAGGTTCATAAACTTTGGTTACAGGTATCGCACAGAAGACGTTCATCTTTGGTGAATCACTTTCATGTTGAATACCTGCCACAGGATTTTCACTTGCCCAAATTCTAACGTTATGGCGATTAACTTTACCAGAAAGATGAAAAGTGGATTCATCGGGAAAAAAATAATCGTTGAGCAAAATTGTCTTCTTCCATATCATCTAACATGCTAATGCAAAATTCGTACCTTAAGTTGTGGTCGTCAGGATGCAATGCTTGCAATAACTGCACTTTGTATGGCTTTATGTGCAGACGATATTTTAGAACTCGCCATACTGTTGGATGAGGAATGTTAAGTTCTTTGCTTCCTCGTGATGTGGATTTCTTTGGGCTCCTTTCATAAAGTGTATGAATACGCTCGACATTCTCGTTCGATGTGCGTGGACGTCTCGTGCTTTTCCCTTTGCAGATGCAACCACCTTCTACGAATTTTCGATGCCACTCGTAAATTTGCTTATGATGCTGCGGCGGTTGTTTATTAAATTGACGGCGAAATGCTCGCTGAACTGCAACAATGGACTCAAGTTTCGCGAATTGTAGCACACAAAAACACTTTTCCTGTGGTGACGCCGCCATTTCACTACAGACAAACAACAACAAACAATAGCGCCAATGCAGCCGTGATTGGAACTTATATCCGGGCTGTTTAAATTGTAAACTTTTCTTAATCAAGTAACGTTCGAATCATGTTTCTATCTTTTGTAGTTTGGAAGAAATAAATGTTTGAAATCTGTTCTTTCTTTTTGAATAACCCTGTAGTTTAAATTTAAGCCAATTTTATTTTGCCAATTTTTCCTATTTCGCCTCTTACTATCTAAATAATTACTTTAGTGCCTAATGTTGTCTATTCTATGCATTTTCTTTAAGGTAAGATTTAATTGAGAAAATATATAATTTCGTATTTCAAGAAAAGATTCTGCCTCTTCCGAGAAACATAAGATTAAGAGAAACTAACTTATGGGCAGGTTAAGATCAAGCTTCACTCCGCTACAAGAAAAGAATGTTGCTGAAAGCAATGGCACAGTATGATCCAGCATTCCACATATACACAAAAGAATTAACGTTCTTTTTAAAGTATAGTGTACTGAAGTTACGAACTGCTGTTTGTATTGATAAAATGCCCTAAAACTTTGGACTGCTAAGTTTACTGATAAAGTTATTAAAACTTGGACTGTTATGTGTAGTGATAAAGTGTTGTTTAGAATGTATTTACCAAATATACATAGAATGCATGTCAAGCTTCGTTTTTATATATACAGCAAAAGAAGTTATTAACAAAGAGGTACCGGTATGTTTCTCTATTCTTTGAACATTATCTATAATTTGAATTCATTTTTTAAATGCATTCAGTATATATCTTCATTATTTCGAGTTACATTTTAGTGCCTACTTTACTGCCAATTTTTAAAATTGAAAGTGCCTATTTGCTTGTCTATTTTCCAGGTTTTAAATACTTAAACAACCAGTCTCTAATGATGAGTTATAAGTTGATTAAATTGGGCATTTTCAACTATAATTGTCAAATTAAAAGAAACAGGTTTTACTGCATTTAGAGGTATAAATAATGTTATACTATTGTTAGACAACAATGTAATATTAAAGTAACTAAACAACGATTATGTTGCAAAAAATCATTTTAAGAAGTAACACGAACGAATTATAGGAGAGATATATAAAAAACAGAAAACAAAAGTAAGGAATCCTTGAAACATCGAAGATGGGAACCGTAAGTTTACCTTTTCCTCCAATAGCATAGTTTTCGTGTTAATAAGTTTTCTCTTTCCTTTAAACGGTATTTCTGTACTTTATTTAGAAGTTTGTAGAAAAAGGAAGAGAAGACTAAATTACAGATACGTAATAATAAGGTAATAATGATAAATTCTGTCATACAATAATATAATCTTTCAAAATTTCATCCGCGCACCTCACTCGAATTTTCTTAACCGTTAATTTCTTAGAACAGAACCTTCATCCCCAGAATCCAGGTTTTATACGTGGAATTGGAGAACATTTTTCCTAATTAGTCGAGGGTATGGAAGGGTTTGTTCTCGTGGCGGTGAGGCCTCATCAACTTTATTCTGTATCTTGTCTTGTCTTCATACGTATTCGACTAAATAGCACTCTACATATTTCTCTCTTGCAACAAGTACATGACTGCTATGCAATCGATATATAACAGTACAAGAGCAAATCTTGATAAAGATAGTAGAATAAATGCGCTTAAACAGTTTTCATCTTTAAAAATAATAATAATAATAATACTTAACTCAACATACATATACTTTAGAGATGCTTGACGATTTCAAGACGGTATGCTCAGAAGATAAGTGGCAAAAGTATTTCACACCTAAATCTCTCCTTTCTTAAAAGATAAGTATCACAGCATCTACCTTTTCCTTATGCTATTATACTTTATTTATACCTTATGAACCGATTTACAATAAAATTGAATCTTGAAATTCAGCTTTAGGTACTCTATATATCACATTGATATAATAACATACATTTGCACATTTGCGAGAAGTTTAGTAAGCAATCACAAATTGTATTCCTAAGTTCATCAAAACAAGAATGCTTCCTAGTTATAAAATAGGTTTTGAATCAGTTAAAAGTACATTTTGAAAGCAATTCTGATACTGTACGTTATTTCAAAAGTATGACAGCGGACTAATGCGTATAAAGAAAACATAGTTATAGCACAATCAAGATCTGAGGCGTGTAATCCCAGACAGTGATAAAAAATTTAAGAAAAATTAAAATTCCCCCATCTGTATTAAAGAAACATATAAGAAATGTTTGTAACATTATGTGTAATATTGACTCTTTCCAACATACTACCAAAAAGCTATACCCCATTTATTTCATATTGAACTTTTTTTTTTTTTTTTTTTTTGAGAGAACAAGGAAATGACATATGGCTGCAAATTGAATCGAATTAAAAATAAGGGGTATCCTGAATCTCAAAATATCACATTTTGTGATATCTTAAGGCATTACAATAATAACGTTTTTTTATTCTCATATATTACAAAAACAACTGTAATAGTTGTTAATATTTTAATTTAGGGACTTATCCTCACAAGTAATTTGCTACTGGCATTGAAGTTAACTGTACAGACTGAATGAGGTTGTACCAGCGTATGTAATTGAACATTAATTTTTTGCACAGAATTCTATGCATTTGTGACATAATGTACATCTCAGATGTGAACAGAACATTATGAGTACTGTTCACTTTCGCCGGATAGGCATGCTCCAATTGAAAAGCACTTAACAGTACTCCTACGGTTAGTTCCTTGCTAACGTTGATATAACATAAACCTGATGAATTTGCCAGGCATTTCGACAGGCTGCATTTAGATAAAAAGCAAATAGCGGGAAGAGCCTTTTTTCCCTCATAGTCTTACCCTGAAATCTCGTGACTCATTAGAAATCGTGAGTATCGTTAAGAGCCTGCCTTATTAAAAATAACGCAAAATTTACCATTTTTCTTTTGCTTGTTTTTCATAAGTGAAAGGATATAATGAAATGCAACTTACCACAATCATAGATAATGTTGTACTACAACAGAAAATATGAACCTGAAGAATTTTCAGTGTTGCCATCCATAGAAATTACAGTGTTGCCAGAATAACAATTTCCCTAAAATCTAAGTTAACGCAGGGACTAGAGAAACGAACTCAGCTGCATTTGATTACGTATCATGTTCCTAAGAAGTTCCCATGGATAGTGTCATATACGCACCACATGAAGAAACAAAAAATAAAACTTAATGAAAATGTTTCTTATAAAAAGGTAACCAAGAAAGTTCTGTCGCATTTTGTGGAGGTCTGTGTTCAATTGGCCTTCACAGCGTGAGTTGAATGCAAATCGAGAGAAGGCGAAGTTCAGTTGTTGGTGTCGCTATATCCAACATATTACCTGGTTGTAGTAGTTACACCGTGAACTTGAGTAAGGACAGAATGAGCAAGGGACCACCACAGAGCGTTATAAGTATGCTGTACGAACGCTGGAGTCAAATGCTGCTGCAGTGGGGCGGAAGATATACCAAGTCTTTGATGAGGGTGTCGTAACTACGCGAACAGTGCAGCGGTGGTTTAACAAGTTTAAGGACGGTGACGAAACCCTCGAAGATGCACCGCGTGCCGGAAGACCAACACATGTACAAAATGAAGATCTTCAGGCAGCAATTGAAGCGAACAGTGACCAAACATGTGAGAAACTGGGACTACAATTCAGTGTGAGTGGGGAAACCATTCGGCACCACCTCCATCAACTTGTAAAGCACTTAAAGTTGGTTCGATGGATTCCACATGATTTGACTCCGGGCCAGAAGGCAACGCGAACAGACACTTGTGTTTCTTTGCTGCTTCGTCTGAGGAAGGCGCCATTCCTGAGGAGGAGTCTGAGGAGGAATGTTGACATGTGATGAGAAGAAGGTCCTGTACGAAGCTCCACGGCGACGTCATCATTAGTTAGCATAACATGAACTGATTCCAAAACAGTCGAAACCAGAACTGTACCAGAAGGAGGTTTTCCTGTGTGTTTGGTGGACTGCAGGCGGCATCGTGCATCGAGAAATGCTACCAGCTGGTCAGAGCATCAATGCAACTGTGTACTGTCAGCAGTTGAGCCGTGTTCAAGAAAAACTAAAAACTCTGGAGCCAGCACTTGTGAATCACAAACGTCTCCTCCTGCTACAGGACAATGCTAAACCCCAGGTGTCTAGGGTGACCCGGGACATCATTCTAGGCCTTGGATGGGAAATTCTATTGCATGCACCATACTTCCCTGACATTGCACCGTTCGATTATTAATTGTTCCATTATTTGGACAATCATCCTAGAGTACGCCAGTTCAAATCCCTAATAGAGGTGCAAAATGCACTTAATAACTTCTTCGTTTCATGGCCCATCAAGATCTACCGCGACGGAATCCATGCCCTTCCAGAACGTTGGCAGAAGGTCGTCGATGCTGATGGGGACTATTTTTCATCTTCCAGGTACATCCTAGGTGACATATCGATGTTCGAAGGTGGTGAGTGAAAAAGCGAGAGAACTTTCTTGGTTATCTTATATGTATTTCTGTAAATAGAACTTAATATTCTTCCATCTATACTATCTAGATAAAACTCTCCATTGTTTCCAACAATTCTAGAGAAGAAACTCAAGATTCTAATAGAGTGATTAGAAACGGTTTTATAAAAATACTATTTGTAAATTGAGAGAGTAATAAATAATTGGGAATAAAACGTAAACTAGTATTTTTTTATTTAAAAAGTATGGAGATAGCGGCTTATATAAAACGCAAATGAAAGTACACTAAACAAAAAGTTATCGATTTACTTACAAGGAATCATTGACATTGAAAAAAAGAAAAAAGAAATTAACTTCAATCGTTGTAAAATATGCTGATCCATAACTGACTGAACTAGATACATAATGTCGATTGTCATCTGTAGCTGACATCTCAAATTATACCTTAGAAAAATTAAGGAAAAACATTATTTTACATCAAAATAAATACTCAATTTATACATTCCCTAAATACTATAACTTCTTCAAAAAATATTACCTTCTTGTCACGATAGGACGATTCATTTCGATGTATAGCCACAGAAGACAAACTGCTTTCCGCCATGTTGGATAATAGGTTCTAAAATAGCCGCCCGATGGAGTAATGCTGCGAATTCACCTATAGACTTAATAGAGGAATACGAGCAACAAAATAGTACCCCGAATTGAATTTATTTCAGTGTTTTTTTTTTTTTTTTTTTTTTTTTTGAAATTGTCACCTGTAGATGACGTCGGGAATTGATTTGTTAATAAAATCATTTTGTTCGGAAATCAGTTCTCCTTGATTTCCACTGCAGGCCACTTTCTTCTCCAGAAAAGAACTGGAAGAATATTTAGAGAATTCAACGTTGTAAACGAGGTTGAAAATTTAAACTAGGACGTTAATAAATGGCAAAATAATGATTGAATGAATGAAACTATGAATGCCAAATTAAGGTACTAATAAGTGAACGGTTCTCAGATTCATTCGCTGCTCGTTTTTCAACTTTAAGCCAGCACAAGGGCGCCGATCCTGGGAGGCCGAGGGGGCCCGGGTCCCCCCAAAGATCATGTGGGCCCCCTAATTTTATTTATGAATATACAATATTTGGCATAATTTGAATGCAATTTGTATTAAAATCTTCATATATATGCCTTCTGCATCTGAATGCCCCCTCCTCCAAATTTACAGAGAAATCGGCGTCCCTGAACCAGCTCCATAATACATTTGTTATCCAGCTACTGCTTTCTTGCTATTCTTACAAATATTTGATCCGGATTTTAGTATGTTGTCCTTCGCAAAAGCAGCGTATGTGTATTTACCTGTGGTTAAAACTATCTTTGAAGTATTTTTGATGAAAATGAGAAGTAATGGCTATACCAGAACGCTTAGCTTTAACCTTTTTAGGATTTTTAGTAACTTTGTTACCATGGCTTTGTTGTCTTTGACCGCTTATTTTGGTTCTATAACAGGTATTTAAGCCGGTTGCCCTCCTACCGATGATGAAAATGAATCTAACCCGGGATGTACTTGAACCTGAACCCACAAAGTGGGGGTGATGTATAAATTTCCTGAAACCTTGGGTCAAGGTAAGATCAAATAAAACCGGTTGCCAAACTTGGGGAGGTATCATGTATTCCGCTTGGCGGCAGCACTTTACTCATTGTTATTAACATCTTTGAAGGTGTCCATAAAGTTCGTTGCAATTCGAAAAATCTGAAACGGTGAGACAGATATGAGAACAGAAAAGCATGTTTTTCATCACTTCAAAAGTACAACGTATCAAAGTAAAATAGATTGTCCCATGGTCCCCAGCAGGGTCCCAGACGGGGTCCAACTCAAAATTTTTAAACCGAAAGGGTGGTCAACTTAATATCGTATGAAAGTTGGTGTTAAATGAAACAAGATAAATCAAGTCTCGACTCTCTACGATAAGCCTGTACAAAATAGCGGTGGGTCAAAATATCAACACAATCTTCATTGCAAAGTCTTTGGCCACTCGTATGAATCTGAAAACGGTGGGATAGGTGTAAAAACAAAAACACGGATATGTCATTATTTCAAAAGTATATTGATTCAAAGTAAGAAAAAAATTCAGGGTCCCTCGCAGGGTCCCAGACGGAGTCCAACAAAAAATGTTGAAATGGGAATGGCGTTCAAGTTGAGGTTTCACATTATGTGCTTATTTACCCCCTTGACATTTGAAGCTTTTGAGTTGAACCGCGTCTGGGATCCTGCGGGTGGCCCTGGGATATTTCGTTTTTACTTTGATATATTCTATTTTTTGTTTTCTTGTTTTTGTTTTTGTTTTAACACCCGTCTCAACGTTTCAGATTAATAGGAGCGTCCGTAGACTTTTCAATGGCGCTTGTGTTGATGTTTCGACCCACCGCCATTTTGCACAGGCTTACCATCAAGAGTCGAGACTTGTTTCAGCTTCTTTCACTTAAATTCAGATTTTATACGATGCACAACTTGAACCCCTTTTCCATTTCAACATTTTGAGTTGGACCCCATCTGAGACCTACGACGATCTGCAACATTGTTTTGCTTTGAATCATTATATTTTTGAAATAATGACATATCCGTGTTTTTGTTTTTACACCTAGACTATCCCACCGTTTCAAATTCATACGAGTGGCCATAGACTTTGCAACGAAGATTGTGTTGATATTTTGGCCCACCGCTATTTTGCACAGGCTTATTGTAGAGAGTCGAGACTTCATTTATCCTCTTTCATTTAACACCAACTTTTATACGATATTCAAGTTGACCAGCATTTCCGTTTAAAATTTTTGAGTTGGACCCCGTCTGGGACCCTGCTGGGGACCATGGGACAATTTATTTTACTTTGATACGTTGTACTTTTGAAGTGATGAAAGACATGTCTTTTGTTCTCGTATCTGTCTCACCGTTACAGATTTTTCAGATTGCAACGGACTTTATGGACACGCTGAAAGATTTTAAGAACAATGAGTAAAGTGCTGCCCCTAAGCGGAATGCATCAGACCTCCCAAATTTTGGCAACAGGTTTTGATCTTACCTTGATCCAAGCTTTCAGGAAATTTATACATCACTCCCCCCCACTTTGTGGGTTCAGGTTCAAGTACATCCCCAGTAAGACTTCCCTTTTAGCCTCATCCGGAGCATTCTGCAAGTAATGTACAAGAACTGCTGACTGTCTCTGACTATGATATTCGCTTTCATCACTTGATACCCCATTTCCTTCACTACAGTTTTGATTGCCGTATCTGAATGGTATAGCATGGTCTTCGTCTGGTTCAAGGCGCAGATCTTTATTGTTAGAATCTTCAGTTCAGTTCTCTGATGCATTTGGGGACAATGCTATAACTTTTGTACGACAATTTATCTTCTTCAGTCCCGAGAAACTCCCTTTTAAATTAATAATAATTAGCTACGAGTAAGTTCAATTGATGGCCGTGTTCACCAACAAAGTTCAACTGTTGAATGAGATTCATAATGAATTTCAGTGAAAATGTTTGTTGTAGGAACAACGTTCAATGTTATATATCAATAAAGTTGTGGATGAACTAAGTATAACATTCAACGGTTGGTTTTCCGAGTTTAACTTAGTCGATCTTAGTCAATAATAGTTGTGAATTTTGTATGCAATATCGGACAGTGATATCGACAAGTTTAAAGATATCTTTCGTTTACAGCGACTAACAGAAGATATCTTTCACCACTCATGCTTCACTATTTCGATACTTGTATTCATATGTTTGTTTTATTTCAGGTTTTTTCGAAAATAAGATCCTGGATCAGGTCACGACGGAATAGAGATCGAACTATTCAAAGGGAACAACTTTTTTACAATCCATTAGTGGATGATTTATCACCAGATAATCCTGAACCTGACCATCCAGTTGAAGAGCCTTATTATTCATATTTCTACCTAGACTTTGTTCTTTATATTGACGCTGCATACGAGCTAGACCTCAAAATCCTGGAAGCGCAGGGACGTTCGATTGAAAATATTATTTCAGGTATGCTACTATTGTACGAATAAGTTAATTATTTTATATGTATACGAGCAAACGTGCATTCACACTTTGGACAACAAACAATGCAGATAAACCTGATTGCTTGAGAACTACATAAGGTGTCCTACAAGTGCACTAGTTTGTTTGAAAAATGTCAGTGTACCAAACAGCAAAAAATATCCATGCTTCTGCGAGGAATAAAAAATCGGGTAGAAGACACCGTTTAGTATTTACAGAACAATTGCTATAATGAAAAAGTTACAAAGAAATCTTATTTAACATAAGACATACAAGGAAAAGTCATTGTTGGTCAAACGTTCATTTCACAAGTTACAGTATTTTGTAAAATCTCTGAATGTTTTACATTATTCGTTTCAACGTTACCTTGACTTTTGATAGTTATCAGTTTTAATTACTGTACTAAAACTTGATGAATTAAAATATCAGGTCAAGGTGTTTTCACTTCCATCATTGTTTTGCGAGAATATTTTTTTATCAGCAAATCCATCGTAGTTCTTATTTTTATAAAATGTATTATTATTATTATTATTATTATTATTATTATTATTATTATTATTATTATTATTATTATTATTATTATTATTGTTTTCCATTTACACATTAAAGCTAACAAGAATATTTTCTGGAGTTATGTTACTGGTTTCCAGTGTGTTCGGAAAATGAAACAAAAAAGAAAAAGAAAGACAATCTAAGAGATTAAACACAAGATATACAGTGTGTGTCAGCTCAATTTACTAAAACCACTGCATCAATAGAAAACATGTCATATGTTATAAATATGACCAATAGTCATATTTTGTGTGTACATGGGTTTGTGTAATTTAATCCCCAATTAATAACAAGCATGTTTTTATTAGAAGCATATACGATATCAGAAGAATAAGACTTCTCTCTTGTAACACGCCGTAATTATCATTCACTATCCCTTGCTATATTCTAAGTAATCGAGAATTGTAATTATGTAAAAGAAGAATAAACAAAAATGAACTAAAACATAATCAAATATGAATATCAATGAATGTTTCGGATAATATTTCAATTGTAGATATATCTACTCTTTCTCTCTTTCTCTCGGTTAATATGTGCATGATTCTTGCATCTTATCTCTAGATAGAGAACTTGGAACAAAGAGAAGTCATCATATACCTTGCAAGAACAAATTAAATTTTGACGTGCAGTGGGTTTGAACTCAATACCCCAGGATTTCTAGCCGAGTGCCTTTATAACACCTTACATGAAATAATGGTCGAAGAGAGAAAGAAGGGAAGGAAAGTTTGATTTAAAAAATAAAAATACAGAAATAAACACAGAAAATTTGCCGAATGAAGGCTTAAGTAGCTAAGGCTCTATTAGGACAATCCTTTTAAAGAAATCTTGAGTGTGACACAATATTCATTTTCTCGCATAGAAGCCTGTGTGTCTTGGTAGGTATTCAATTAATCACGCCGAAATCTAAAAGATACACCTTCTGTGGTAAAAAAAAAAACTATTATCTGTCTCAAAGATTTTTGTCGCGGGTCTACATTATTTAACCCTTCTAGGAATCGATGATATGAACAATCAATCCATACAATATGCATCCACTTTTTAATTTAATTATGTTTAACAAATTTATTCAAGTATCAAATATGAATAAAGTAGTTATTTACATTTATTTTACTATTGCTGTTCACACAGCAATCTGAAAAAATGAAAATTGGAACAAATCTTCATAGCTTAGCACTTAATGTTAATATAACAAAAGTATTTCAACTAGTCTAATACATTAAGTTTGTTACAGATGTTCTAAAAGAAGCGGGAATACAATATTGCGGTACATATATTACTTAATAATTTTAGAATGTCCTACGACTCGATTAAGAGGGAAATACTGTACAACATTCCTACAGAATTTGGAATACCTAAAAAGCTGGTTAGATTAATTAAGATATATTTAAATGAATCCCAAAGTAAAGTCTGAGTAAGAAAATTCTTGTCCATGGGGTTTCACTTCTAGAATGGTCTAAAACAAGGAGTTGCGTTGTCACCATTATTACCGAACTTTGTTCTGGAATACGCTGTAAGGAAAATTAAAGATAGCAACGAAGACCTAGAGCTGAGTGGTATTCACCAATTTATGGTATATACTGATGATATAAATCTGATAGGGGACGGTAGGAGAACAATTCATTATTCTAACACTCTTCTATTCGCTGACGACCTTAAACTATTCTCCAAAATTAATTCGCTTGAAGACTGTACAAAACTACAAATAGACTTTAAGAACTGGTGTGACAATAACAAGTTTAAGTTGAACGTAAATAAATGCAAAACTCTTTCCTTTACCTGCAAAGAAAACACCATTAAATATGGCTATTCTATTGAAGGAACTATTTTGGAGACACCTACTTTAATTAAACATTTAGGAGTGCTATTTGATCTTAAACTAAGTTTTACTTATCATATTGAATCAATTGTTAATAATTCATACGGAAATCTTGGCTTTGTTATGAGAATAGGTAACGAGTTTCAAGACGATGTTACGTTAATGAAACTCTACTTCTGTTTTGTGTGATCGCAATTAGAATATGCGACTCTGTCTTGGTCACCAACAACACTAAAACATATAGATATGATTGAAAGAATACAATCAAATAAATAAACATTAGAAAGAAATGCAGAGGCCCTATCAAACGCTTGCAGGGCCATGGCTTTAGAAATAAATGCAGCGAACACTAAATACATGGAAGTTCGCCAGAATGGTAATACTACAAATTATAATTTCGTCAAGATATCAAATAATGCTTTCTACCAAGTAGATACTTTCAGATGCCTTCGAACAATATTAACAGACCAAAACCACATCCATGAAGAAATTAAATGTTTACTGAAAGCAGGAAATTCGTGTTATTATTCGGTTCAAAATCTTTCGTCTTCTGTCGAGGAATTTGAAGCGTAAAATATAGAAAATGGCAATCATACATGTTTCGTTGTATGCATGCGTGCTTACTGTGAGCGAAGAACGTAGATTAGAAGTATTTGAGAATAAAATCTTGAGACGAATATTCGGACCAAAGGGAAACGGGAATGATGATTGCCAGAAACTTCATGATAAGGAACTGCGTAATTTGTACCATTCAACAAACATCGTTAGGGTCATCAAGTCTAAGAGGCCCAGTGTGGGCAGGTCACGTAGCTAGAATGGAAGAAAGTAGTTACACTTTCAAAGGTTTGACTGGAAACCCAAGCAAAGAACGTCTATTAGGAAGATCGAGGCACAGATGGGAGGACAATATTAAGTTAGATCTCGAAGAAATAGGATTACAAAATAAAAACTGGATCCAATTGGCTAAGGATAGAAGACACTAGTTTTTGTGAACGCGGCATTGAACTTTCGGGTTCCATAGGCCATACAGTTAGTTACTTAGTCAATTCTATTTCTCTTTCAGAAAAGAATAAATTTTTTGTACTTATTCACAACTTCTATTCCCTCTGCTGTTAATTTCCGTATATACTTATCTTTCTTGTGATTTTTATTTGATGCAGGCAAAATGCCACAATTAGAGAGGCATCAAACAGCCCTGAGAAGATTACAATACAGAATTGATTTATTCACAAGAGACTTAAGAGTTGAACGCCAAAATACAAGTGAGAATATAAGATCTAATTTCTCACCTTGGGTAAAAACAAAAAGACAGGTAAGTCTAATTCGTATCATATTAAAATATAAATCAATATTTTAGCTTTTAATTAAAAGCACTATCGTTGAAATGTAACATGCTAAAGGACTAACTATTCCCAAAATTTCAGATTTTTTTTATCCAGGCCCATTGGAGATATTGGACAGTGAAATGTGCCAAATTGGCATAATTCTCCAACTTTACGACGATTTTTTTCATTCCTTTGGGAGCAGCTACAGGTCTGCAAGTTTTTGAGTATAAACTTATGATCCCGGATTACATGCACACACAAATTCCCAAACATGTCTCCAATATCCAAAAATGTTGCTAAAAGGCCCTAATTTCACTCCTTTTAAGTGGTTTTAGGCAAAAATGTTAAGAGATCAAAATTTTAGCTCTGCACAAGTTGGAGACGTCCAGCAACTTTCAATTTGGTAGGACAAACACATGCTGAGATGTTCAAAACAATATAAATGTTTAAAATACAGAAAACGCAAAATGGCGGCAGCCGCTGCGTCGCCATGCGATGTTTAAAAAAAAATTAATTGCGATTTTGAAGTACTCTAATATAGGATAAATATTCATTTAAAAAATTGATTTTTTGGAGATGTTCGAGCGCCAATTTTCCGTTTTTCTCGATCACTTAGCTTGGATTGACCCTTTTATAAAAACAAATCACCGACCACCTTGCACTCTTCAAATTTGTTAGAGACCTTGCGATATTAAGGATTTGTAATATTATCAACCCTGTGATTATTTCGAACTTGGATTTCATCAATGTATTTCTATTTGCTGAGGTTAGTTTTTTTTCAATTCGATTTCCTCAGAAAGGTACCACTCATGAAGCTTGAGGTTGACACCCCAGCATTAATGTCTAAGACTCGCCCTCACTACCGTTCACTTTCTGACATCACAAATACGTTTTGAGAGGACGGTTCGAGCTTTAAGGATTTACCTTATATGAAAATGAAGAGGCAGAAGAGGCGTGATTAGAGTCTTCGTCTTCGAAACAAAACCATTTGCTCGGAGGGACTCGTGGTACTTGAATTTAGATTTTTCAAGAGCAATATCGACAAGAGGGAGGAAAAGAATGGACTTGCATCTACTGACGAAGGTACAGTAAAATCTCTGAAACAATACAGTGACAATGCTAGACTTAGAATATTATGAAAATTCCTTAACTCCCATCCTGCTCTCCTGTATTTTGTAGAAAATGAAATTGTGTTCATGTTTTCTTTCAAATATTACCATAGATCTACATCTAATATAATTTTCATTATTATGTATTCGGCAATAGATATTATTGAATGACGTGTTCAGTCATTTTCCAGCTTTCGATGCCGGTGATGGAGAATAATTCTCGAAATTTATTAATTTTATGCTAAGTATTTTTCAAGGTTGTAGCCTCAATTCACAAAAGTACAATGGTAAATCCGTCATATTACAGTACATTCAGTTAATGGTATATAATTACATGGTCATGGATTTGTGTTTCTTACAAACAGAATGTATATGTCTTTAGTCTTTTCACTTGAAGGTTCAAACATTTCTACTTACACTTGTTACTTGCTCATAGTGAGGAACACCTTTCTTTCTTTCAAATTTGATTGTCTTGTTCTGTTAATTACATACAGAATTACTCTAAGGGTTGCCAGTTGCTTCTGTTTGCAGCTTTTAGACAATGGGTGAAGGTGATATTACCCTCTTTTTAGTATTCGAATTTGATGATAATCATGGTAGTATCTCAGAAGAAATTTCCCTTGTAGTTGTGAGAATTGATGTTTGAATATCCTCAGAAAATCTCTGGATATGATCTTGCAGAAGACTCTGCTACATCAATAATAATAAAAAAGCCTTTTTATGGTGTGATATCCTGCGTACAACTTTACAACCAAGGAGGCAACATTAAGATACATGCTCAAGTCTCGGTCATAGCATTGGGTACCTCACACAGAGTCTCTGTGTTAAGCAAATATAGAATAATCGCGAATTAACACGAGATATACTACTTGCAGAAGAGGGGATATGTTAGTGGTCAAGATGGAATGGGTGTGACTAATAGTGAAGCGGGAACTTTTCGGAGTCAACCATAGCGGATTGATTGTAATATAACAGTAAAGCTATGAAAATTACAAGACATCACTAATATGAAGAAATTATGTACTTGGCGTCAGATTTTGGGAATAATACGTAAGAAAAGGAAAACATGTATACCCTCGAAGTGCTAGCCCGGAACAAGCAAATGGTAATGCATAGTTAATAAATAATGGAAATCGCAGAGTTTCACAGAATTCCTGGACAAGCATATTATAAATGTTCCTGAGAAGAACATTTAGAACATTAAGTATGTTACCTGTTATTCCAAAAGTATCGCACATAATCCAGCCCGTCTTATTTGCTTGTTATCTTAAAAGTTTCATTACTGTATATTTTCACAACACTCCATATACATATATCAACCAAGCAATTTATTTCTGTAAAAGTTGGAACATAACCCTAGCATGTATACAGTATGCCATTTATATTTTCATTACAAAATGTCACAAACTATCTCTTTACTTCTTAAAGATGACATCGCAATGATGTGCTTCCTTTCGTGGTTCACATACTAATAGCATGTTATAGAAACTGCAGAATACTCGGTGTAGCATATATCGCAGAATGGCAGTGATTTCGCCTTCAATCTTCTGTTTCAGGATGTGTACGGTACATCTTGCCTTTAAAATGTCCCCATAGGAAGAAATCACACACACTAAGATCAGAGGATCTCGCAGGCCACGGAATGTCACCGTTACAGGAAATGATGCACCTTGGAACAATTGGCGAACGAATTTCATCGATAGACGTGGCTCCGCCCATTGTATCATACAAGAAAGAAAGGCTCAGTGTTCGTATTCAACCCGAGTTCCTTAAAGAATTATACAGAAACAAATAATTTACGCTTAACATTTTCTTCTGTGTACATGAAAACCAAAATTTTCGTTGTTTCGGATAGTTATTTAACCGTTTTGTGTCAGTCAATTATGTGTCCCTGGCTGCCAATAACCTGTAAGCATCATGTTAACACTGCTACTGAAGTATTTGACAGACAAGCAGTGCCGCACTGGCCACGTTGTCTACTTGGCAATCGCCAAGGGCCCGAGGCCCGTAGGGCCCCGCAGGGATCATGAGGCGCAGGCCTTGGTCGAATTTTCGCGATTGCAAATGTGTTCTTGAGTCTTCCTACCAAAAAGGTTGCGGAAGGCTAAGTTCGTCTTCCCGAAAGAAGTCTTCTCGGACCTCTCTTGCTCATATCAGTACGGTCCCATAAGCCAGTAAAACTTCGGACTTAGCATTGGCCCCCGAAGTAACTTTACGATTACGTTTGATTGTCTCAGTATTGTTTTTTTTTTCGACCTGCTTTGTACTACATATTTATTCAGTACAGAAAATATAACGTTGTCACTTACCACGTTTTGCTACTGACGTATTAAGTTTATATATATATATATAATATATATATATAGATAGATAGATATTGATATAGATATAGATATAGATATAGATATAGATATAGATATAAGTTCGCCACTTATAGTTCCTGGGCCAGTCTAATAAGCTAGATATGGTTATCCATAATTTACGGGTTAATGTGGAATTAGTCTCCAAAATATATGGTTTACCAGATTGGCTCAAATGTTAAAACTGACTATCACAACAACCAAAATTGAGATCTATCTACAACAAGTTTAACCTTGTCTGCAGTGTCGAACTGGCCACGTTCAGGGCCCTTGGCGCGGGTCCTTAAAGGCACCTATATATATATATAAGATGTATTTGTGGTTAACTGTAAGTGTGTGTGAGCACTGTAAAGTGTGAAACTTTTACTAAATTCCCTTCCTCTACTTGACATCACAATAGAGGATATTGTCATTTCCACGATCACTGCCGAACTTCACATCTATCTTTCGTTGAAGAAAACAAATATGAAGTGAGTTCATGATTACTAGATATATACTTTCAAAGAAACTACATTTATGAAAATATCTTTACCGCAGGTATTTTACATAGAAGCAGAATAATCATTATTTAAGTAAATACGAGGGAGAGGTGAAAAGTTCTCGGCTCTTTTTCTCTCGGCCTGACGATGAAAGACTGCGAATTTCAGTTTGAAAATGATGTTATTTTTCGACATAATCTCCCTTAACTTTAATACACTTGGTCCAGCGTTTCTCCAACATCAGTATTCCTTCCCGAAAGAGCGAGTCTGGAAAGTCGTGAAAATAGTCATCCACGACCCTCTCAACTTTTTCATTCGATGTGAAACGCTTCCCAGAAAAGAAATTTCTTCAAGTTTGGGAATAGATAGAAGTCAAATGGTGCCAAATCAGGAGAATATGGGTGATGACCGAGCAAATCGTACCGCAAATCCCACAGTTTTTCAATCGCCAACGTACCCCTTTGCACAGATGCGTTGTCCTGGTGAAAGATGATTTTCTTCTTCTTCAAGCCGGGCCTCTTCTCGCGAATTTTGGCATCCAGCTGGTCAAGAAGGTTGGAGTAATATTCGCCAATAATTGCTCTTCCTTTTGCAAGGTAATCAATTAACAGGATCCTTTCGCATCCCAAAACACGCTGGCCATGACCTTTCCGGCCGATACGATCATCTTCGCTTTCTTCGGCGCTGCACCACCAGCTTACACCCACTGCTTGGACTGCTGTTTCATTTCTGGCGTGTAGTGGTGAACCCACGTCTCATCCATTGTCACAAATCACTGCACAAAATCGGTCGAATCCCTTTTGAATCGGTCGAAAGATTGCTGCGAAAATCGTTTTCGCATTTGCTTTTGGTCAGCAGTCAGCAAATGCGGCACCCATCTTGCGCAAAGCTTTCGCATCCCTAGTTCTTTGTGCAAGATGTTTCGCACCCGTTCCTCCGATATTCCCACACTCTCAGCTATCTCACCCACCTTCACTCGCCTGTTTTTCGATTGTTTCCGGTGTGGCTGCGGTTTTCGGCCTTCCTTCACGTGAGTCAACTTCGAGGGATGTACAACCACGTTTAAATTCAGCTGCCCACCTTTTAACGGTTGACATGGAAGGGGCAGAGTCCCCGTAAACTTTTGCCAACTTTCTATTAATTTCATTTCATTTTAATATATCTTCGCCTTTTAACATTTCTCCGCAGTTCAGACGTAAATTCCTTAAGGGGGCAGACTACCAAATATTTTGCCCGTTTTTCGTAGGTGAAAAGAGAAAATGAAAGGTAACTTACCACAATAATAGATAATGTTATTTTACACCTGAAAATACGAATCGGAACAATAATCAGTGTTGCCATCCATAGAAATGACAGTGTGGCCAAAATTTGAAGTACCCAAAAATCTTGGTTAAGTCAGAGACTAGAAAAATAAACTGAACGGTAATTGATGACTTATCATGATATCTGTGTTCCTTGTTAACTACTTTTTAAATATTATTTGTATTTATTTGGAAATAATTTATTTTGTAAAATCTTATGTAAGTTATTACAAAATAAATACAAAATAAGAAAAGTTGTTAGCTTTTGAAAAAATATTTAGTAGTCTGCCCCCTTAAGTCTTTTATTATTTCATTGTATAGAGTAATTAATATTTGTTTTTGTTACTCTTCAATAACTACTTCAATATAATTTGTGTTTTTGTATACCTATTTAGATAGAACTGGAAGATCAGATTTTACAACTTTTATCAGACAAGAAAAAGCTTGTGCGTATGATTAAAAATGAAGAAAAGGAAATGGACGAACTTAAGAGAAGACTTGCACTGGTCTCTGATCTAAGACTAAGGAGGGTATGTACATGTGAATCCGTTTCTTTCTTTCCGAAATAGTTGTTTTCATTCTATTAATACGTAGTTATTTCATTATATGCAATTGGATTAGAATCACTCTAAGAGCTATTATAATAAGAATTGTAATGTTATAGTACGCGGCACCCCTACTGGCGTATGACCCTGAGCGTTGCTCTCATGTTGACCAACCTAGTTGCAATGACATTACCAGCGCAATGAAGTGGAAGACTGCTTCGGCTGAAACTAAGATAGAAATGTGACGTTTCGGACGTAAGACAGTAACGAATATATATCTGAGAATATAAGTGAAACAACCATGTTTCTAGCTTATTTTTAAGTGTTTTACGGCTGTTTTATTTTCTCTCATTTCTTACTGTCGTTATTGCTTTCTTATAAAACTTAATTTTATCAACGAGAATTAGCTTTAAAAGATTAATTTTATTACTTTCCTCAAATTTTAAATTTGCGCCAGTTCTAAAAGGAATGTACAACTACAACTCTATAGTGCTTCCTTTTAGCACTACTGTGTAGAACTGTTTGAGGACACTAATCTCAATAAATTTTAAAGTTACATTATTAGGTTATAACAGCTGTTCCTAAACTTTCTTCAGCAAAATCCAGGATCACCGCAAAATATTCAATGGTGTAATACTAATTTTTAAGTACATTATAATTTTAAATAAATTTCAATAGTTTATTTTCAAGTTAAATCTACTTAACTGTATTAGATAAAGTCCCAGTAGTAAAGAGCCTAGCACAGACAACACTATTTTGGTGGCTCTAGAAACCCAGATATTCGCTAGATAACATTGGCATTGCGGCATCCATCTAGCCTGTTGTGAGGACAATTGGTGAGCTGCTTTGAAAAAGGAAGTAGCGCACTCCGATCTAGAAAGCCAGCACTAATTGTGAGGAGAACCAATCTGCTGAGTACATATCACTCAAGTGTGATAATCAATTATGGTTTCAGAAGACTTTTTCCAACGGGACTTTGAATAAACGCGGAGGGGGAGCTTGAGAGTAGTTTTTTTTTTTTTTTAGACTCAGGCCCGTCTTTCAGAGCCGGTATCTGAAAATTAAAACCGGTATGAGTTATCATTATTGCCTTTTATTTCTTTCCTTTATTTTTTTTCATTTTGGTATTGGTAAAAGGAGATTTGGATAAAGAAAAGGAAACAAAACTACGAACAGGAAACAAAAAGACAAGACAAAGCAAACAAAACAAAGAATAAACTATGCAAAACTCAACTATCGACTAATACGATATCCAATGACCCTAGCAGATTCTAATACTAAATTGATTACTAATCAAATCAAAGTTATCTAAATTCCATTTGATCTACCCTATCATTTCCTACCTCTGTTTGCTATTTTTATTTATTTAATCCTAATCCTAGAAATATTTAGTTAGACACTTCTAACTATCTAGTTGCTTCTATTTTTGGTATTTATATGTCTCTGTTATTATTATTATTATTATTATTATTATTATTATTATTATTATTATTATTATTATTACTATTTTTAAAACTATTTATACGTTATTTTTTGATTTAACTTGGTTGAGTCCATGTTTATTGGCTATGATTGTTATGTTTTAATTCTTCTTTAAATTTTCTTATGCTTCATTTATTTATTCTGTTTCTTATTTATTTTGTTTATGTTTTGATTAGATGTTTATTTAGTGTTTATTTTTTATTAATGTATAATTTTATTTATTTTGGTGGACTTCTTCTTCTACCTTCAGGTTTTCCCTGTATGAGCTTGGTTTTCAACTACTATTTCAGATTTCTCTCCTGTGATCATATTTAATTCTTTCATTATTTATACACTGGTTTTCTCCTGTGTGTTTTATTTAATTTTGCCCATTTTGCACACTAAAAGCACTAAGAACACTAACTTGACACTTAACCCACATTCACCAAACCACATTAAACCACACTAGTCTACACTTATCATTAACACGTTCCTCTTGATAGTTCTTTGGGTCTTTGTTTATTGAATCTTGTCGTGGTTGGAATAGATTTTTGCCCTGGTAACACAGGTTTGAGGTCTAGGACCCACTCAAAGTACTTAGTGTGGACCCTGGTCCGAGGTATCCTTCCACCTCTGCCGATGTAGGGATCAATCTTTATTAACATGCCGTAATTGAGACATTCACAAAGTCAAACTTGTGAAATATGGGGACACAGTCACAACCAACATGCACACGTTCACACCAGATGAACCCGCCACCCGAAGGAAAGACACTTCCGAAAACACACTCTAGTGCGTCCGGAGTTTCGCTACAAGGCACCTATGCCTGGGGAAGCACTAGCATAATCACACTCATTCCCCCTGGCAAATACGAAGTTCCTGCATCTTCCACGAGACATCCTGAGTTCTCCGGTCAAGAGGAGAAACTGGATTCCATTCATCCTTCCACATTCATTCTGCTCTTGTTTTTCTTATGTTTGTCTCTATAGAATTGTTCTTTCTTTAATTCCGAGTAAAGGTATGTTATTTTCTTTAGGATATTGTAATTTTTCTCGTTTCTCATTATATCAGCTATCGTCCTCTGTCTTATGTCCACTCTTTCCTTAAATAACTCCTTGAGCAAGGAGCACCAGAGAATATGATGCTCCGGTGTCCCTGTTTCACATATTCACAATTTGAATCGTCTTTGGCCTGTACTTTTTGTAGGTAGGTTTCATATGGACCATGTCCCGTTAAGAAATGAATGAGTCCTGGGCCTGGGTCAAGAAACTTTATTTTTTCTCTGATTTCTACCGTTCGTATAATATTTCTAAGTCTTTGTGGCTTATCAGAGTGTGTCGATTCAATATTCCACATAATTTTAATTATTTCTTCAATCTCTTGGGTTCTTTCAAAAACGTCTCCCAACAATGCTCTTACCTCTTCTTTTATTATTCCTCTTCATCCAATAATTTGCCTCTCTTTGTACTGCTATTAAGTTCAAAGGTTTGACATCAAGTAACAAACACAGGACATTGTTGCAGGTGTTGCTATATGCACCACTTAATCTCATCAGAAGGTTTCTTAATGGTCTAAAAATAAAGTTTTCTTTTATTCTTTTGTTTTGAAGCAGTCTGTGCACCCATATGCTAGATCCGTAAGTAATTGTAGCGCATAGCAGGATTTCGTGGTACAATTTTAATACAGTATTTTGTTAGACAGTTTATATCTAGTTTTACCCAGGGTTATCAATTTCTTGGTCACCTTGTTTTCTCTCGTAACGGTTTCTTGTGTTTACCATAGTTCAGGTTTTCATCAATTATTACTCTGTAAGTGGACATTTTCGTTCCACTTACTTGTAATAAGCTAACTGTATAAAGATATCTGGGTTAAATATATATAATCTAATAGTTTAAGGTTCATTAATTCAAGGCCTGGATAATTATTTAAATGCATATATATATATATATATATATATATATATATATATATATATATATATATATATATATTTCATGGATGCTGCCACTTGTGAGCAGAACCGTATATAAACCGAGCTGATTCGCTCGGTCGAGGTTCTTCTGACATTCTGGACTACATGGTTACGTTCGTCCAAAAGTCCTAATGTCTGTTGGATCAACCATATTTTTTAAAACTATGCTGTTTAAGGCTGGCAGAGTAGGATGGTCTTTCGGAATGACCGGGGATAGGGAATAGGAGCTTTTGCTAGATAACTAAAGAATCGTTTTCTGATGAGAATTCTTTTGTTAGGTCTTGAATTTTAATCACGGCGGGGACGTGGGGATATGCATTAAATAGGTTTTATATTTTGAGATATGTTTTAATCTGTTGGATAGGTTTATTAAGGAATTCTAATTTCGAACTCCAATGGTTCTAGGTTCGACAACTTTGCTTCTCGAGTTAAAAGTTTATTGTTTTTTGTTTCCCTGATCATAGGCGCCGACTTCAGGAAAATATTGGGGGGGGGGCAAAACAATGAATAAATATATAATCATATTCACCCGTTTTCTATCAACTGCTGAATAAAGGCCCCATCCCTCCAGATCTCGGTCTGTTGCATCCGCTGCGCTGCTAAATTCATGACCTAAGTCAAATTTGTGCGAACGCATTAAAACAAATTCAGGTTCAAATTCTAGGAACTTCACTGCACCACATTGATCTTCACTTCTCATATCAGTGTTACAATAGTGTTGGTTGAAGCTTCAGTGCTCTATTAACTCTTTTAGGATTTTTGGTAACTTTTGTTACCATAGCGTACTATGGTCTTTGACCTCTAATTTAGGTTCTACAACAGGTACTTAAGTCATTTTTTTATTAGTCAAGTCAAGGATGGACCAAAGAACGCCCCATATGCGTTTTGGAACCAGATGATCAACTTGGCTGCGCCAAGTGGGTGCGGAAGGGTGTGACTTTTTACTTTTTCATAAGGCAAATTTTAAAAACTTTTCACGCCTGTAGTTTCCACGATATCAGATTGGAATTGTATGTACCTTTGGATATTTCTCAAATGTTCTGAGATCTCTACATGAAGCCGAGTCCGCGTACGAGGGCCGCAAATGTTCCGAGGGGCTGATTTTTTTAGAATACGTTCCGGTTCAGGAATACGATACGTACATGTGTGTGGCGCCGTTGGAAAGGGCTTGTTATACTAAAGAAAATAACGTTTACGCCATGACTCTAGCCTAAATAGTAATGACGCAGTAAATTTTTCTAATTAGTATATACGTATGTGTGTGTATAAAGAGAGAGCCTAAATTCAGACTTTCAACAATTTTTCTGCCCTTTGTTTTTAAGGTACAAGATTGGAATTTTGCGCACGTATTATGTACATGACAATGTATTTTTAGAAAAAAATTCAGATCCCTACGTCAACTCAGGCCTAGGCCAGAGGGGTAAAATATTTTGGTTGGATTTGTAAAAATACTTCCAAGTTTTTCCCTAATTATCTGGTTTAGGTGTATGATACGGACATGTGAGTGATACCGTTGGAAAGGGCTTATTATATTAAAGAAAATGGCGTTTGAACCATGACTCTAGGCTAAATAGGAATGACGCAATACATTTTTAAAGTATTTTATACCTAGGTATATATAGAGGAAGTTCGGGTATTATGGAATACTATTTTTGTTTCGCTTGTAACTCAGTTAATAGTTGCACATTGAAACAAAAAGGAAAACAAGTGTACGCCTTACATATTTGGCTTTATTTATGTATATCTTGATAAAGAAGTTTCATTACGGAGGTGGGGAAAATTTATAATTTGTAAAGAAACCACTTTGGAGGGTAATATGAAATAGTCGGGTAATATGGAATACAAATGCTATATAGAAAAGAAAAAAAGTTTTCTGTTGAACATACAATGAATATAGTGACAATATATGAAAATTCTGAATGCCAACCCATAACTGATTGTGATTACTTGCAAAAGTCATAAATATAATACTCTGCTTCAGGATCGGCACAGTCATTGTGTGCTCACATTAAACATGATGAACGCTGGACCCAAGCTCACCCCTTGTATCATCAGACAATTCGCTGTAATAAAAAATACACTTAGCATTGTTGTCATCATAAATGTATGTTTAATTGCCCAATACCGATAGATATTTTTGTAATCGGAATACCATACGGAATACGGAATACCATGCTTTTCTTGCGGGTATTATATATTGTCCTCCAGGCCAGCTTGGAAACGAAAGAGCTGTTAAACGCATTCGAAGGCGTATAGGATAATGGCGCTTATCAAACTACCACTCTGTATATTCAACGTAATAGTAAATAAAGAATTGTTGTTCTATTACATTTCAATAGGAAAATACAGGTTGTAAACCACTTACCTGTAAAAGTATTCCTGAATAAGAAATCAGATTTTCACGTCTACCAACAGAACGAATGTCACAATCACATGGAGACTGACTGTAGAGCATCATGGGGACGTGAGGTAGTAGCTTCTTTCCTCTCCGCTTGGAAGCAACACATCACAGGCGAGCTAATGATTTCTTATGATTTATGTGTGATTATGATTTCTGTCTCATACTCTTCTTTGGCATTTCTATATAGGGTATACTAAGAGTTTTCTTTCTTTGAAATTTGGAATTTTTGTGGCTTGGTAACTTTTTTTTTTTCTCGCACGATTATTCTTAATTTTTCCAATTTAGGTGACCAAAAATTGCCGTATCTTACTCTCTGCATGGTTTTAGGGGTAAATGCCTGTATTGCCAATTTAGTAAACAGTTTAATTGTTTGCATCAATTCGTCACTGCTTATATCTAGTCCAATTGTGGTACGGTAAGCTTCTTTTTAAAATTTTCTCAGTTTATCTTTTTAATGTTTAGACTTTCTTTGCTCTTACTGGGTGTATTTAGTTCCACGTTAAATGTTATTATTTCGCGATCGCTTGTTGTTCTCGATCCCATGTATGCCAATTTGTAATGTTATCAGCTAAGTTTGGGGATACAGAGTGTTATATCAATATAAGATTCTCCTCGGGAGCTCAAAAACGTTTTTTTTTTTTTTTTTTTTTTTTTTGTTTTCAGTGTTTACGATTATCAATCCATTCTGGGCTATAAAGTCTTTCATAATTTCTCCTCTAGTATATGTAAAGGGTGATTCCCAAGCAGTGCTCCTGGCGTTCGAGTCCAAAACAAACAATATTTTCTTTTCAGGGTTCTGCCAAATGACTTGTTGAAGTTTATCTATAAATATTTCAATGTCTTTGCTATACTGGAAATATGAATTAACTATCCAAAAGGTGTCTGTTCCTTTTGTTGTTTCTATACAGATTATCCAGTTGTCACAATATTGTGAAAGTTTTAAAGCTTCAATGTTCTTGTTCATTATTACTGTAACTGCTTGGAGTTCTTCACCTCCGTATATGATTTCGGGGGGAGCGCGGTGGCTCAGTGGCAGAGCGTTTACCTCCGGTGCTTGGGGTCCCTGGTTCGATCTCAGCTCGCGCCGAGTGGACTTTGTGGTGGACAAACACCGTGCTCGTGGGTTTTCTTGGGGTTCTCCCGTTTCTTCCCACTTTCTTCATTCCACCATTTCATTCATTTTTCACCGTCTCTTTTAGCCTAACCGGCATAACCGTGGGCCGTTAAACTTAAAGATTTCATTTCATTTTTCCGTATATGATTTTACTTGTTACAGACAAAGTTGTTAACTTGTTGTTATGTAGAATGGATCCTGTATGGCTAAGATATCTGTTCTTTGTTTCTATAAATCTTCGTCATTCCATTGTTGCTATTTTTGATTTGTGCGAGTTGTTTTGTACTATTTTGATTTTTGTTATCGTGTTATGCATATTTGGTATAAACGTAGGCATCCATCCCCGTTTTACTATAGTCAAAACAAATAGTGCCATGCACATTTACCAATTGTTTATACATTCTCCAGATCCCAGTGGATGCCCCTTCTTTCGTATATTTTATCTATTAGATCTAGCAACTTCCACTCATTAGCTGGCAGATCAAACGTTCTTAATTCCAATCAATCTATTTCTTCTAAGACCGGATATGTAATCGTTCTTCCTTTTTCATGGATCTCTCTTACTAGTTGTCTAAATGCTATGTTTAGTACGTTTTTGTCTTCAAGCTTGGCTAATCTGTATAATGGTTCATATTGGGGTACAACATTTTAGGCTCTTTAAATATTGTGTTTTCTTCTTCTTCAGTAGATGTTATCGTGTTGTCTTGTATCCTTTTCTCTTTTGGTGGAAAGAGATATTTCTGTTCTCCTTCTGTGAATGAGATTAATGTTTTCTTCTTTGTATCTCCTTTCTCAGTTGGTGTGAAGTTTGTGTTCTTTATTCTACTTTCAGCTTGCATTTCCATGTTAGTCTTCCTAATTGACTCTTTTAATTATTTTTCTTCTTTTATGTCAGTTTGAATAAATTTGTCCTTTGTTGAAGTTTGTTTTCTCTTTCTGTTTAAAAAATTTTATGATCTTTGTTTATGCCATTTTTTCTTACTGGGCGGTTTGTTGCATTTCTTATTTTTTAGTTGTGCTCTTTTATCCATAATTTATCTTGCTTATTATCCGTTCTCGTGCCATCCTGTACGATACACATTCTTCCGTGTTAGGTGTTTGACATTCCTTGTCTCTCAGTCTGCACGGTACGCATATATTTTTATTCTTATCTTCACACTCTAAGTTATTGTCTCTTTTTGAGCCACAGTATCTGCACACTTTTCTATCCTTAGCATCACAGTGCTTCATTACATTGCCAAAAATTCTGACAAACATAGCGCTGTTGTACTACGATGAAATGTTTGACTTTGTGTGACTCATAGTCCACGTATACTCTGTTTTTGTTTATTAATACCTTCCTTATATCTGGCATTACTTCAATCACCAGATGACATTTCTTTTGTCCTTTCTTGCCTATTCTAAATCATACTTGAAAATTTGTATCGCAGACCTAGTCGAAGAAAATCGTTTCTAAAGAATTGAAACAAAACAAAAAGGAGCTGGTGACACTGTACACAAGCAACGCATTATCATGGTTCAGTCACACATGCCAGGACATGTTTTTGCAACCTTAGCAGAATTGAACTACACACATTTATTATTGCTTTTAATACATTTAGGTTGTACTGAAATAAAAAAAAATACACATTTTCTAAAATTATAGTTCTATTTTTACTTTCTAATGAATACACTAGTTGATTATTGTTCTTGCTAACCGCAAACATCCATGTTGTACAAAAAAATTATATATTGTTTATTCAGTTCATTTTGTACTCCTTTTAACGGTTTTTCTCTACAGTATAATTCTAATTTAAGCTGAAACCTTCTCAAGTCTATGCCAATGTCTATAGATAGAAAGTCAGTGTCTTTATTGTCATAAAGGAACTATTTATTAACACATGCATGTATCCACGAATGATAACGATAAGTTTCATACATCTGCACAAATGCTCACGTGATGCACTATACAGTTTTCAAAACAGTATTTATGATTTTTTTTTTCTTTCAGAAATACACTCAGGTCTGTAGCGAGCCCGCTAATGTAGGGAGGGCAGTAGGGGTTTGGGAGAGCGCGACCCAAACATATTAAAGCTCATCATCATTTTATAGTTCATTTGCAAACCTACGTGAAAATTTTAGGGAGCCAGAAAAACTTTAGTGGGCCGGCCAACCATGTCCCCCTTGTATATGAGCCTGACACACTTCTCTTGCAACAGATTGTTTCACACATGGCAATGCACTTTTAAATTTGATGCACTTAGTTTGTGATAGGTACACATTATTTCGCTGTACGTGCACTGTATTTTCTTTTCGAAGAAGTATCGTTTTATCACCAAGTACTCTATGTTATGATGACCTAGTAATATTCACCATCCTAGTTAACTTACACAAACAGATCCACTAAGCATTATTTTTCAATTTCAACAAGTATTTGCGTTTTAAGTGTTTGTGCACAAAATCTAAATTGAAGGCATCTTTCAACGGGCCCTTTGTTCAATAGGTAAATGATACTGGTATTAAAAAACCTCAATACTTCCTGTTGTTTTTCAGATTCCATTGATAGGTATTTTCGAGACAAAATAACATATTTATCATCTTCCAGAGTTATAAGTAATCTGGATCCAAACTTTATACAAATGACTTGGAAGTATATAATTTTATAAGGTGCATTCTGATATAAAGTAGAAATTATTTTAAAAGGATTTCAAAAGATCACATGAATATAGAAATTGGAAACAAGTAGCCATGATGACGTTATGATGGATACTATGTTGAACGACACTTCTTAACGAGAATAATGATATATACAGCATAAACGCATGTGATGCTATTTTGCTGATGCTGCAAGAAGTTCTTTTTTCTGACATGTATGATTGTATCATGATGGTGCAATTCTTGTGCACAATGTTGCCAGATATTATTGTTCTACACAGTTCAGATTCCTTAGAAACGATTCTTTCTACGGCTTCGAAACTTATTGATAGGAAAATTAGACGCTGTAGGTACCATCCATCTAGAAGATAATAAATATGGTAGTCGTTCGGGGTCCAAGTCCGTCTGAAAGTGGAAAGTCGATATTCTTGTTTACTTCTACTCTTGAAGAATTATATAAATATATGTTACGTTTAAAGTTGTTAAGATCCTCCCTTACTCTCATCAAAAACTAGTAGTGACCATAAAGTTTTTATGTTTCAGATTCAGTGGGAGCGGGAGCGGCTAAGTCAAGAAATTGATTAAACAATTAATAGTCAATGATAAATAACAGTGATTGAAACAGCAGGTAAGAGAATTGTTTAAAATGACGAGTTTATTTATGTCCTCACAGCTTCGTAGAATACTTTTGAATCTAGTTGAGTTGAAGTTGAATCTAGCGCTGTTTGACTAAATGTAAGAATATTTTTTATATCAAAGTTAAAAATAAAAATACAACCTTGAAATTAAAAAAATACAATCTTTGTAACTCACTCCACCCTAAGGATTGTATTTATATTTTCATATACAGTAAATTGAGGTATACAGTATATGTACGAAAAATAGATTTTGTTTCCCCATGTATCACACAGGCTTCTTATTTTATGAGTGATGTTTTTCTGTTACTTTTCAACATAATTTCAGTCTACTTCTACACTAAATTTGTAGTCTTCGTCTTAACTCAACTGTCAAAGAGCTATGAGAATACTTTTGAGGGATCTCATTTAAACATGAACTCCATTTCACAGTAGAAAACTGCTTGAACAAAAACCTTTCAGGTTTAGAAACAACAAGAAATCACCGAAGGTATAACCAAGTGGGGTAAGGTGGATTAACAGGCAGTTTAATATTCTTACGTATATCTAAAACGTTTACCATAATTTGTTACGTAGTGCCTAACAGACATGCTTCGTATGAGCATGCTTCCAGGTTCATTTCTCGGTGAGGATACATTCTTAGAACACAAATCTCACTAGCGATTCCAATAAGTCTATTGTCTTAGTAAGTGAATCATGTCTCATATAGCTTTGATTCTGAAACATGTCTCATATAGCCTTGATTCTGAAACCAATCATCCAGTCTGTCACCATATCGGCTCCATGTAATATGCAAAACTACTCAGTGAAGACCATAACCTAACTGTAATTTCTTTGATCTGCTCTGCGCTTCCAGACGTTATCGTTTGAACAATATTTCCAACTGATGACTTGTAGAGCAACCAATAAAATTGTCTCCACCATGACGGCTCAAATTCCATTACATGGGGTCCAGATCATTTGCAGCTGTGAGAACGCCTGGGCAATGCAACCCAACTTACACAAAAATTTTCTCGGCACTGACAGCAGTTGGTAGCACTCAGGCAGGTGTTTATGTAGGCAAAATTGTAAAGTAGGTGATTAATGAAACAGTTCTCCAGTCTAAGATGAATCTCTATGGTTCGGATCGTGTTGTCCAATGAACACCATATATTAACATCAATATTGCTGTGTATGTAATGTATTATTTCATTATATACTATGTGTTGAGAGAAATGAAAATATCGACCACGCATGAATCAGAAAATACTTGAAAGTTGATGAAAATATCAAATGTAGAAAAACTGCTGGAAATAAATATTTGTAACTCATTGCTTTTATTGACAGATTTTCTCCAACCCAGACAGCAATTTAAGCTTGCTGCAAGTTGCCACAAGCTTGCTGTGGCAAGGTCAATTAACTTGCCGCAAGCTATACTATGCAAGCCAATTAGCTTGCTGCAAGCTTGTGGCAAGGTAGTTAGTTACATCTGGGCAAGGCTTGCACAAGCTTGTCTTCACAAGTTAAACACAAGTCAAATTATCTCAAACGCAATCCAAGTATAAGCGTATTCTCATCAATGGCAAGCTTTATTAAGCTTATTGGAAGCGAAAACACGCCAAACAAGTTATATGGAATATTTCAGTAAGCGAAAATAGATAAAACAGTATAATTTAACTGTCTGACTAAATCTATGCTACAATATGTTTTTCCCTTCCCTTCCCTTCCCAATTATTGAAGCAAATGCACAACCGTGAAAACACCCAAGTCTCGGATCCGCTTTCGCAAAACACCAAAATAAGCATAATTATTACATTTTAGTTGTGACAAGCAACGCTTTTTTTTTTTTAGGGAGGCAGGTTTGGGGAACATCTTTATTGTTTCAAAAGCAGAGGATGAGATTAATCTGCCACTAGAGGGTTTCGCCCTCTCTCTTGGCATGGGGTGTGTTTGCATCAATTGTGCCTTTATTTTACTTATAGTTGGGCATTGAGCTGTAAAGAAATATACAGGTGATTAATAATTAATAAATATCAAAGACACTAATACATTACAGCAACATATATATTGATAAGTTAAGAGAAAACATAAATATAAAGAAAAATTAACATAGGAAAGATAAATATAACTAACTAATATATAAGAAATATATAATGAAGTCAAGAAAAATATAAGTAACTAATATATATGAAATATATAATGAAGTGAAGTGATAAAGAACAGTGAAGGTACTAAGAATGCGACGAAATGAATGTACAAATATATAAAGCAATAATGGTATTCAAATAGCGTCGAATTGGAAGAACGACAGTCGATGATGATGATGATGAATGCAGTGCACTTGACATCACAACACAAAACGATTAAAGTTGTAAGTATGACGAATGCCGGTTAGTCTTCTGTCTTGGGGCGGCTCAAGACTAATGAGAAAACACTGGGAAGCCCTTGTTAGTGGTGTGATAAATAAACAGTGCTATAATGGAAAAAGATGAGGAATATCATGATGAATGAGTTGTCGTTGGAAAAATCTGACATGATGCTGATCATCCGGTAGAGTGCGAGCATAAATGGAAAGTAAGATGCTTAGTGGCGTATAAAAGTATCTGAACTGCGATTCTTGCTCCAAATCTATAAATATCGTGTCTAGAAAAATATCCTTGTAGTTGTGAAGGCATTTAGCTATATATTTTCTACGTAAGTGTGCAATGTGTTGTACAAGCGGCGGAAAGTTTATCTTGTCGTAAAGATCTTGATTATGGTAAGGTAGTTTGATACGAAATGCTAGCCGAAAGGCATGACGCTCGAGTATCTCTAATCTGTTATAAAACTTTTGAGGGGCTGAACACCAGGCGACATGACCAAAAGTGAGAATACTCCGCATAAATGCTTTATAAGTGTTCAGTAGCAATGTTGAATTTAAACCCCAGGTTTGACCTACAAGGCGACGAAGAAGTTGAAGTCTATTTTTGCCTTTTGTAATAAGCTTCTGTAGTTGTGCTGACCATCTCAATTTATCATCGAAAATGACACCTAAATAAGTAACAGTTTTAGTTGGTCGGAGAAGATGATCGCCAACACGTATCTCAAGCAAATTCGGATTACGATGGACTTTACTACGGCAATTGGGCGGTAAAATAACTAAAGTTTGTGTTTTTTCTTCGTTCACAGTAAGTCTCCACTTATTGCACCAGCGAAGAAAGTCCGTAATTGTAACCTGCAAATTAACGTTAATCTGCTGAATTGTTCTACCGAGTGTAAGAAAAGCAGTGTCATCCGCATATTGGAAGAGATATGTATGAGGTGCCGGAGATGGTAAATCGGAGGCATATAGGATATACAGAAGAGGTGATAAACTTGACCCTTGTGGCACTCCCGTATAGGGGAAAATCGGATGTGATAGAGAGCCGTTGATATTAACATAGGCAATACGGTTTAATATAAAAGAGTAGATAACTCGAAGATAATTTAGAGGAACACCGAGCTTCAGCAACTTATAGAATAACCCATAATGCCATATACGATCAAATGCTTTCTCAAGGTCCATGAGTATGAGGCAGGACGGTAGTGCTTTGTTATAATGATTTGTGATAATAGTGGTAAGACGGAGTAATTGATCATTGACTGTAACATGGACGAAATCCTGTCTGATGAGAAGGTAAAAGGTGATGATCATTGAGATATGGATGGAGACGGTGCACCAGTATTTTCTCAAATAATTTTCCCAAAGTAGATGTCAGTTGTATGGGCCGATATGACTTCACGGAGTGAGGTGGTTTGTTTGGTTTTAAGAACATGCAAACTTTAGACATCTTCCAGTCGTGTGGATAATATCCAGTTCTTAAAATAAACGTATAAATCGTTGCCAAGAAGAGAAAAAACTTTAGTGAGCACTCTTTGAGGATTCGATAAGATATATGATCAAAGCCAGGTGCTGTATTACGTTTACGCTTTAAAGCATCTCTTATGTCATCTGAGGTAATTTCGTGATTTAAAGGATGTGTTGTATCCAACTCATGAGTGATTGATGGTTGGAGCAGTTGGTTGATTGCTGGTTCAGATATGCGGGGACTTAAACGATGTGTAGATAGAGGCGGCGTAAAGACTGTTTGTAAGTGAGATGCGAAAGCATCCGCTTTCGCCTGATCAGTGTGCAAAGGCTGATCGTCCTGGACAAGAGGGTACGAAGTAGTGACTTTCTGCCCAGTTAACAGGTGAAACTGTTTCCAGTATCTTGTGGGGTGTGTTTCGGTGTTCAACTTGTTGCACGTTTTAGTCCACGTAAGTCTTTTATGGGAAACTATATAATTGTGAACTGTGCGTTGCCATCGACGTGCTTGGGCTAAATATTCTGGGTTTCTTGTCTTCTCATATTCACGAAAATACTGCCTGGATTTTCGTACAAGTGTAAGATATTGCGGTGGTAATATTGGCTGATATGTTTTCCCATGGTATGTAGGGATATTCTATGCAGCACTGTCGTTAAGAGCAGTTGTAATGCTATGAACGACATTGTTCAGATCAGCTTCAGAGGTTGGCGGTTGTAACTGATCTATTGCGGTATTGATATCAGTCCGATATTGTTCCCAGTTAGCCTTATCATATAAGAAAATAGTTATTGTTAATTGTGGAGACGATGGTGGTCGTGCATGGTTAATTATCGCTTTTACTGGTAGATGATCGCTGCCGATACAGTCAAGAACCGTGATAGAAGTTTTAGCAACTATTGAAGCTGTGCTAATGATAACGTCAGGAGTAGTCTGACTACTCGGCCTGGTATGTTTGGGTAGTTGATATATATGGCCATGCAGACCTAGGGAAATATAATCAGAAAACTGAGTTTTCTCCCTGGTGGATCGACTGTGAATATTGATATCCGCTAGTATTAATAATTGACGATACTGCGAGAATAGGTACTGGAAGAAATCGAGCGGAATATCATGCCCTGGACGGACATAGATTGTAGCTACGGTTAGAGCCATATTTGGTAGATATATGGTTGCCACCAAATGTTCAGGCAAGGGGACAAGTGATGGAATAGAATGAGCTCTGTAAGTTAGTTTATGGTAGATTCCAATAGGAGCGCCGCCTTGTGCTCGAGCGTTAGTATCTGCGTAATCATGTCTTAGTAACTGATACCTAGGAAGGCGTATAGATGTTGTGGGCTTAAGGGCTGTCTCATTCAAAGCAAATATATCAACATGTTGTTCTAAGAGTAGCTGCTCAAATAGTATTCGGTGTTGAGATAACGACCGAATATTCATAAAAAGAATAGTGAGAGCCATACTGAGACAGAAAGCTTTGGGTTTAAACTGCGGTATCACGTGGTACAATATGGAAATGAACATACGGACCAGAATAGGTAGCATAGAGATTAACTTGAAATATAACTGAGGCCGCCGCAATAACATGGTCAAGAATTAGCTGTCGTTGAAATGGAAATATATTTTGCAAGATAAGAGTAATATAGCGCAGGAAATTCTCAACGGTGAGAGGAGAAGCAATAGATTGCGAAAAAGGAACAGAAGCGTCTGTTGTACGGAGCGGAACAGTCATTTCCGGGTGATCTGGTTTGGCTGCTGGCTTAGATTTGCATTTATAACTGTAAGTAGGATGTGCATTACTTGAACATGTTGAACAATGTGGTGGCTTCCCTGTATTTGAGCAGTCCTTTGTTTCATGTTGTCCTGCACAGTACCCACATTTGGGGACATTTGGACACTTGGAAGTAACATGGTCATTGTAGATTTGACATTTCTCACATCTAAGTGGAAGAGGAGAACTGGTACGAGATGGCTCAACACGATGTCGTTTTTTAAAGATGTAAGCACCATCTTGCAACAAAGTATCGATTGATATTTGAGACATGGTCAAAACCCGAACCATATAAGTTGGACCACTGTTATTTTTGATTCGAAGACATTTTGCTACCTCTATGCCCTCGGCTTTAAGCTCCTCTAATACTTCTTCGTCAGTTATTTCTGGCAGAACGCCTCGAATGACAACAGACATCATCGGTGAACGAGAGGGCGGTGGTTTTTGTTTGATCTTAGTAC